>NW_027553422.1:0-39057 GCF_045843805.1 Urocitellus parryii
CTGAGATTTCCGGAAACTCATAGTTTTTTCGAAGCTTGGCAACCCTTTTAATGAAAGTGATTCTAGTCAGTCTCTGCTTGGGGCTACTTCAATAGGACACAAACCATAGCGATAGAACTTGGAACTACATTATTGTGCCAAGTTTCAAAGAGCTAGCACAAACCGTGTTTGATTTAGAGTTCCAAATACATGTATCCATATAGGAGAAAACAGAGTGAAACCTAAACATGAAAATGGTTACTGCAAAGAAACGGTTTAACCTAGAAGAACGAAATTTGGTGAGCCAAGTGGGATTTGTCGGCTGATCATTAAATGGAGGTATCATCAAGATTGGGTGAAAAAATGTTTGCTGAGATTTCCGGAAACTCGTAGTTTTTTGGAAGCTTGGCAACCCCTTTCAATGAAAGAGATTCTCGTCAGTCTCTGCTTGGGGCTACTTCAATAGGACACAAACCATAGTGATAGAACTTGGAACTACATTATTGTGCCAAGTTTCAAAGAGCTAGCACAAACCGTGTTTGATTTAGAGTTCCAACTACAGGTATCCATATAGGAGAAAACAGAGTGAAACCTAAACATGAAAACGGTTACTGCAAAGGAACGGTTTAACCTAGAAGAACGAAATTTGGTGAGCCAAGTGGGATTCGTGTACTGAGGACTACCTGCAAGTATCATCAAGATTGGGTGAAAAAATGTTTGCTGAGATTTCCGGAAACTTGTAGTTTTTTCGAAGCTTGGCAACCCCTTTCAATGAAAGTGATTCCCGTCAGTCTCTGCTTGGGGCTACTTCAATAGGACACAAACCATAGCGATATATCTTGAAACTACATTATTGTACCAAGTTTCAAAGAGCTAGTGCAAACCGTGTTTGATTTAGAGTTCCGACTACATGTATCCATATAGGAGAAAACAGAGTGAAACCTAAACATGAAAACGGTTACTGCAAAGGAACGGTTTAACCTAGAAGAACGAAATTTGGTGAGCCAAGTGGGATTCGTGTACTGATCATTACCTGCAAGTATCATCAAGATTGTGTGAAAAAATGTTTGCTGAGATTTCCGGAAACTAGTAGTTGTTTGGAAGCTTGGCAACCCCTTTCAATGAAAGAGATTCTCGTCAGTCTCTGCTTGGGGCTACTTCAATAGGACACAAACCATAGCGATAGAACTTGGAACTACATTATTGTGCCACGTTTCAAAGAGCTAGCACAAACCGTGTTTGATTTAGAGTTCCAACTACATGTATCCATATAGGAGAAAACAGAGTGAAACCTAAACATGAAAACGGTTACTTCAAATTAACGGTTTAACCTAGAAGAACGAAATTTGGTGAGCCAAGTGGGATTGGTCGGCAGATCATTAAATGGAAGTATCATCAAGATTGGGTGAAAAAATGTTTGCTGAGATTTCCGGAAACTCGTAGTTTTTTCGAAGCTTGGCAACCCCTTTTAATGAAAGTGATTCTAGTCAGTCTCTGCTTGGGGCTACTTCAATAGGACACAAACCATAGCGATAGAACTTGGAACTACATTATTGTGCCAAGTTTCAAAGAGCTAGCCCAAACCGTGTTTGATTTAGAGTTCCAACTACATGTATCCATATAGGAGAAAACAGAGTGAAACCTAAACATGAAAACGGTTACTGCAAAGGAACGGTTTAACCTAGAAGAACGAAATTTGGTGAGCCAAGTGGGATTGGTCGGCTGATCATTAAATGGAGGTATCATCAAGATTGGGTGAAAAAATGTTTGCTGAGATTTCCGGAAACTCGTAGTTTTTTGGAAGCTTGGCAACTCCTTTCAATGAAAGTGATTCCCGTCAGTCTCTGCTTGGGGCTACTTCAATAGGACACAAACCATAGCGATATATCTTGAAACTATATTATTGTACCAAGTTTCAAAGAGCTAGTGCAAACCGTGTTTGATTTAGCGTTCCGACTACATGTATCCATATAGGAGAAAACAGAGTGAAACCTAAACATGAAAACGGTTACTGCAAAGGAACGGTTTAACCTAGAAGAACGAAATTTGGTGAGCCAAGTGGGATTCGTGTACTGATCATTACCTGCAAGTATCATCAAGATTGTGTGAAAAAATGTTTGCTGAGATTTCCGGAAACTAGTAGTTGTTTGGAAGCTTGGCAACCCCTTTCAATGAAAGAGATTCTCGTCAGTCTCTGCTTGGGGCTACTTCAATAGGACACAAACCATAGCGATAGAACTTGGAACTACATTATTGTGCCACATTTCAAAGAGCTAGCACAAACCGTGTTTGATTTAGAGTTCCAACTACATGTATCCATATAGGAGAAAACAGAGTGAAACCTGAACATGAAAATGGTTACTTCAAATTAACGGTTTAACCTAGAAGAACGAAATTTGGTGTGCCAAGTGGGATTGGTCGGCAGATCATTAAATGGAAGTATCATCAAGATTGGGTGAAAAAATGTTTGCTGAGATTTCCGGAAACTCGTAGTTTTTTCGAAGCTTGGCAACCCTTTTAATGAAAGTGATTCTAGTCAGTCTCTGCTTGGGGCTACTTCAATAGGACACAAACCATAGCGATAGAACTTGGAACTATATTATTGTGCCAAGTTTCAAAGAGCTAGCCCAAACCGTGTTTGATTTAGAGTTCCAAATACATGTATCCATATAGGAGAAAACAGAGTGAAACCTAAACATGAAAACGGTTACTGCAAAGGAACGGTTTAACCTAGAAGAACGAAATTTGGTGAGCCAAGTGGGATTCGTGTACTGATGACTACCTGCAAGTATCATCAAGATTGGGTGAAAAAATGTTTGCTGAGATTTCCGGAAACTTGTACTTTTTTGGAAGCTTGGCAAACCCTTTTAATGAAAGTGATTCTCGTCAGTCTCTGCTTGGGGCTACTTCAATAGGACACAAACCATAGCGATATATCTTGAAACTACATTATTGTGCCAAGTTTCAAAGAGCTAGCCCAAACCGTGTTTGATTTAGAGTTCCGACTACATGTATCCATATAGGAGAAAACAGAGTGAAACCTAAACATGAAAAGGGTTACTGCAAAGGAACGGTTTAAACTAGAAGAACGAAATTTGGTGAGCCAAGTGGGATTGGTCTGCAGATCATTAAATGGAAGTATTATCAAGATTGGGAGAAAAAATGTTTGCTGAGATTTCAGGAAACTCGTAGTTTTTTCGAAGCTTGGCAGCCCTTTTAATGAAAGTGATTCTAGTAAGTCTCTGCTTGGGGCTTCTTCAATAGGACACAAACCATAGCGATAGAACTTGGAACTACATTATTGTGCCAAGTTTCAAAGAGCTAGCCCAAACCGTGTTTGATTTAGAGTTCCAACTACATGTATCCATATAGGAGAAAACAGAGTGAAACCTAAACATGAAAACGGTTACTGCAAAGGAACGGTTTAACCTAGAAGAACGAAATTTGGTGAGCCAAGTGGGATTTGTCGGCATATCATTAAATGGAAGTATCATCAAGATTGGGTGAAAAAATGTTTGCTGAGATTTCCGGAAACTTGTAGTTTTTTCTAAGCTTGGCAACCCCTTTCAATGAAAGTGATTCTCGTCAGTCTCTGCTTGGGGCTACTTCAATGGGACACAAACCATAGCGAAAGAACTTGGAACTACATTATTGTGCCAAGTTTCAAAGAGCTAGCACAAACCGTGTTTGATTTAGAGTTCCAAATACATGTATCCATATAGGAGAAAACAGAGTGAAACCTAAACATGAAAACGGTTACTGCAAAAGAACGGTTTAACCTAGAAAAACTAAATTTGGTGAGCCAAGTGGGATTGGTCGGCAGATCATTTAATGGAAGTATCATCAAGATTGGGTGAAAAAATGTTTGCTGATATTTCCGGAAACTTGTAGTTTTTTGGAAGCTTGGCAACCCCTTTCAATGAAAGTGATTCTCGTCAGTCTCTGCTTGGGGCTACTTCAATAGGACACAAACCATAGCGATATATCTTGAAACTACATTATTGTGCCAAGTTTCAAAGAGCTAGCACAAACCGTGTTTGATTTAGAGTTCCGACTACATGTATCCATATAGGAGAAAAAAGAGTGAAACCTAAACATGAAAACGGTTACTGCAAAGGAACGGTTTAACCTAGAAGAACGAAATTTGGTGAGCCAAGTGGGATTCGTGTACTGATCATTACCTGCAAGTACCATCAAGATTGTGTGAAAAAATGTTTGCTGAGATTTCCGGAAACTTGTATTTGTTTGGAAGCTTGGCAACCCCTTTCAATGAATGTGATTCTCGTCAGTCTCTGCTTGGGGCTACTTCAATAGGACACAAACCATAGTGATAGAACTTGGAACTACATTATTGTGCCAAGTTTCAAAGAGCTAGCACAAACCGTGTTTGATTTAGAGTTCCAACTACATGTATCCATATAGGAGAAAACAGAGTGAAACCTAAACATGAAAACGGTTACTGCAAAGGAACGGTTTAACCTAGAAGAACGAAATTTGTTGAGCCAAGTGGGATTGGTCGTCAGATCATTAAATGGAAGTATCATCAAGATTGGGAGAAAAAATGTTTGCTGAGATTTCCGGAAACTCGTAGTTTTTTCGAAGCTTGGCAACCCTTTTAATGAAAGTGATTCTAGTCAGTCTCTGCTTGGGGCTACTTCAATAGGACACAAACCATAGCGATAGAACTTGGAACTACATTATTGTGCCAAGTTTCAAAGAGCTACCACAAACCGTGTTTGATTTAGAGTTCCAAACACATGTATCCATATAGGAAAAAACAGAGTGAAACCTAAACATGAAAATGGTTACTGCAAAGAAACGGTTTAACCTAGAAGAACGAAATTTGGTGAGCCAAGTGGAATTGGTCGGCTGATCATTAAATGGAGGTATCATCAGGATTGGGTGAAAAAATGTTTGCTGAGATTTCCGGAAACTCATAGTTTTTTGGAAGCTTGGCAACCCCTTTCAATGAAAGAGATTCTCGTCAGTCTCTGCTTGGGGCTACTTCAATAGGACACAAACCAGAGTGATAGAACTTGGAACTACATTATTGTGCCAAGTTTCAAAGAGCTAGCACAAACCGTGTTTGATTTAGAGTTCCAACTACATGTATCCATATAGGAGAAAACAGAGTGAAACCTAAACATGAAAACGGTTACTGCAAAGGAACGGTTTAACCTAGAAGAACGAAATTTGGTGAGCCAAGTGGGATTGGTCGTCAGATCATTAAATGGAAGTATTATCAAGATTGGGAGAAAAAATGTTTGCTGAGATTTCCGGAAACTCATAGTTTTTTCGAAGCTTGGCAACCCTTTTAATGAAAGTGATTCTAGTCAGTCTCTGCTTGGGGCTACTTCAATAGGACACAAACCATAGCGATAGAACTTGGAACTACATTATTGTGCCAAGTTTCAAAGAGCTAGCACAAACCGTGTTTGATTTAGAGTTCCAAATACATGTATCCATATAGGAGAAAACAGAGTGAAACCTAAACATGAAAATGGTTACTGCAAAGAAACGGTTTAACCTAGAAGAACGAAATTTGGTGAGCCAAGTGGGATTTGTCGGCTGATCATTAAATGGAGGTATCATCAAGATTGGGTGAAAAAAATGTTTGCTGAGATTTCCGGAAACTCGTAGTTTTTTGGAAGCTTGGCAACCCCTTTCAATGAAAGAGATTCTCGTCAGTCTCTGCTTGGGGCTACTTCAATAGGACACAAACCATAGTGATAGAACTTGGAACTACATTATTGTGCCAAGTTTCAAAGAGCTAGCACAAACCGTGTTTGATTTAGAGTTCCAACTACAGGTATCCATATAGGAGAAAACAGAGTGAAACCTAAACATGAAAACGGTTACTGCAAAGGAACGGTTTAACCTAGAAGAACGAAATTTGGTGAGCCAAGTGGGATTCGTGTACTGAGGACTACCTGCAAGTATCATCAAGATTGGGTGAAAAAATGTTTGCTGAGATTTCCGGAAACTTGTAGTTTTTTCGAAGCTTGGCAACCCCTTTCAATGAAAGTGATTCCCGTCAGTCTCTGCTTGGGGCTACTTCAATAGGACACAAACCATAGCGATATATCTTGAAACTACATTATTGTACCAAGTTTCAAAGAGCTAGTGCAAACCGTGTTTGATTTAGAGTTCCGACTACATGTATCCATATAGGAGAAAACAGAGTGAAACCTAAACATGAAAACGGTTACTGCAAAGGAACGGTTTAACCTAGAAGAACGAAATTTGGTGAGCCAAGTGGGATTCGTGTACTGATCATTACCTGCAAGTATCATCAAGATTGTGTGAAAAAATGTTTGCTGAGATTTCCGGAAACTAGTAGTTGTTTGGAAGCTTGGCAACCCCTTTCAATGAAAGAGATTCTCGTCAGTCTCTGCTTGGGGCTACTTCAATAGGACACAAACCATAGCGATAGAACTTGGAACTACATTATTGTGCCACGTTTCAAAGAGCTAGCACAAACCGTGTTTGATTTAGAGTTCCAACTACATGTATCCATATAGGAGAAAACAGAGTGAAACCTAAACATGAAAACGGTTACTTCAAATTAACGGTTTAACCTAGAAGAACGAAATTTGGTGAGCCAAGTGGGATTGGTCGGCAGATCATTAAATGGAAGTATCATCAAGATTGGGTGAAAAAATGTTTGCTGAGATTTCCGGAAACTCGTAGTTTTTTCGAAGCTTGGCAACCCTTTTAATGAAAGTGATTCTAGTCAGTCTCTGCTTGGGGCTACTTCAATAGGACACAAACCATAGCGATAGAACTTGGAACTACATTATTGTGCCAAGTTTCAAAGAGCTAGCCCAAACCGTGTTTGATTTAGAGTTCCAACTACATGTATCCATATAGGAGAAAACAGAGTGAAACCTAAACATGAAAACGGTTACTGCAAAGGAACGGTTTAACCTAGAAGAACGAAATTTGGTGAGCCAAGTGGGATTGGTCGGCTGATCATTAAATGGAGGTATCATCAAGATTGGGTGAAAAAATGTTTGCTGAGATTTCCGGAAACTCGTAGTTTTTTGGAAGCTTGGCAACTCCTTTCAATGAAAGTGATTCCCGTCAGTCTCTGCTTGGGGCTACTTCAATAGGACACAAACCATAGCGATATATCTTGAAACTATATTATTGTACCAAGTTTCAAAGAGCTAGTGCAAACCGTGTTTGATTTAGCGTTCCGACTACATGTATCCATATAGGAGAAAACAGAGTGAAACCTAAACATGAAAACGGTTACTGCAAAGGAACGGTTTAACCTAGAAGAACGAAATTTGGTGAGCCAAGTGGGATTCGTGTACTGATCATTACCTGCAAGTATCATCAAGATTGTGTGAAAAAATGTTTGCTGAGATTTCCGGAAACTAGTAGTTGTTTGGAAGCTTGGCAACCCCTTTCAATGAAAGAGATTCTCGTCAGTCTCTGCTTGGGGCTACTTCAATAGGACACAAACCATAGTGATAGAACTTGGAACTACATTATTGTGCCACATTTCAAAGAGCTAGCACAAACCGTGTTTGATTTAGAGTTCCAACTACATGTATCCATATAGGAGAAAACAGAGTGAAACCTGAACATGAAAATGGTTACTTCAAATTAACGGTTTAACCTAGAAGAACGAAATTTGGTGTGCCAAGTGGGATTGGTCGGCAGATCATTAAATGGAAGTATCATCAAGATTGGGTGAAAAAATGTTTGCTGAGATTTCCGGAAACTCGTAGTTTTTTCGAAGCTTGGCAACCCTTTTAATGAAAGTGATTCTAGTCAGTCTCTGCTTGGGGCTACTTCAATAGGACACAAACCATAGCGATAGAACTTGGAACTATATTATTGTGCCAAGTTTCAAAGAGCTAGCCCAAACCGTGTTTGATTTAGAGTTCCAAATACATGTATCCATATAGGAGAAAACAGAGTGAAACCTAAACATGAAAAGGCTTACTGCAAAGGAACGGTTTAACCTAGAAGAACGAAATTTGGTGAGCCAAGTGGGATTGGTGTACTGATGATTAAATGGAAGTATCATCAAGATTGGGTGAAAAAATGTTTGCTGAGATTTCAGGAAACTCGTAGTTTTTTGGAAGCTTGGCAACCCCTTTCAATGAAAGTGATTCTCGTCAGTCTCTGCTTGGGGCTACATCAATAGGACACAAACCATAGCGATAGAACTTGGAACTACATTATTGTGCCAATTTTCAAAGAGCTAGCACAAACCACGTTTGATTTAGACTTCCAACTACATGTATCCATATATGAGAAAACAGAGTGAAACCTAAACATGAAAACGGTTAGTGCAAAGGAACGGTTTGACCTAGAAGAACGAAATTTGGTGACCCAATTTGGATTGGTGTAGTGATCATTAAATGGAAGTATCATCAATATTGGGTGAAAAAATGTTTGCTGAGATTTCAGGAAACTCATAGTTTTTTGGAAGCTTGGCAACCCCTTTCAATGAAAGTGATTCTCGTCAGTCTCTGCTTGGGGCTACTTCAATAGGACACAAACCATAGCGATAGAACTTGGAACTACATTATTGTGCCAAGTTTCAAACAGCTAGCACAAACCGTGTTTGATTTAGAGTTCCAACTACATGTATCCATATAGGAGAAAACAGACTGAAACCTAAACATGAAAACGGTTAGTGCAAAGGAATGGTTTAACCTAGAAGAACGAAATTTGTGAGCCAAGTGGGATTTGTGTACTGATCATTAAATGGAAGTATCATCAAGATTGGGTGAAAAAATGTTTGCTGAGATTTCAGGAAACTCGTAGTTTTTTCGAAGCTTGGCAACCCTTTTAATGAAAGTGATTCTAGTCAGTCTCTGCTTGGGGCTACTTCAATAGGACACAAACCATAGCGATAGAACTTGGAACTATATTATTGTGCCAAGTTTCAAAGAGCTAGCCCAAACCGTGTTTGATTTAGAGTTCCAAATACATGTATCCATATAGGAGAAAACAGAGTGAAACCTAAACATGAAAACGGTTACTGCAAAGGAACGGTTTAACCTAGAAGAACGAAATTTGGTGAGCCAAGTGGGATTCGTGTACTGATGACTACCTGCAAGTATCATCAAGATTGGGTGAAAAAATGTTTGCTGAGATTTCCGGAAACTTGTACTTTTTTGGAAGCTTGGCAAACCCTTTTAATGAAAGTGATTCTCGTCAGTCTCTGCTTGGGGCTACTTCAATAGGACACAAACCATAGCGATATATCTTGAAACTACATTATTGTGCCAAGTTTCAAAGAGCTAGCCCAAACCGTGTTTGATTTAGAGTTCCGACTACATGTATCCATATAGGAGAAAACAGAGTGAAACCTAAACATGAAAAGGGTTACTGCAAAGGAACGGTTTAAACTAGAAGAACGAAATTTGGTGAGCCAAGTGGGATTGGTCTGCAGATCATTAAATGGAAGTATTATCAAGATTGGGAGAAAAAATGTTTGCTGAGATTTCAGGAAACTCGTAGTTTTTTCGAAGCTTGGCAGCCCTTTTAATGAAAGTGATTCTAGTAAGTCTCTGCTTGGGGCTTCTTCAATAGGACACAAACCATAGCGATAGAACTTGGAACTACATTATTGTGCCAAGTTTCAAAGAGCTAGCCCAAACCGTGTTTGATTTAGAGTTCCAAATACATGTATCCATATAGGAGAAAACAGAGTGAAACCTAAACATGAAAACGGTTACTGCAAAGGAACGGTTTAACCTAGAAGAACGAAATTTGTGAGCCAAGTGGGATTCGTGTACTGATGACTACCTGCAAGTATCATCAAGATTGGGTGAAAAAATGTTTGCTGAGATTTCCGGAAACTTGTAGATTTTTCTAAGCTGGCAACCCCTTTCAATGAAAGTGATTCTAGTCAGTCTCTGCTTGGGGCTACTTCAATAGGACACAAACCATAGCGATAGAACATGGAACTACATTATTGTGCCACGTTTCATAGAGCTAGCACAAACCGTGTTTGATTTAGAGTTCCAACTACATGTATCCATATAGGAGAAAACAGAGTGAAACCTAAACATGAAAACGGTTACTTCTAATTAACGGTTTAACCTAGAAGAACGAAATTTGGTGAGCCAAGTGGGATTGGTCGGCAGATCATTCAATGGAAGTATCATCAAGATTGGGTGAAAAAATGTTTGCTGAGATTTCCGGAAACTCGTAGTTTTTTCGAAGCTTGGCAACCCTTTTAATGAAAGTGATTCTAGTCAGTCTCTGCTTGGGGCTACTTCAATAGGACACAAACCATAGCGATAGAACTTGGAACTACATTATTGTGCCAAGTTTCAAAGAGCTAGCCCAAACCGTGTTTGATTTAGAGTTCCAACTACATGTATCCATATAGGAGAAAACAGAGTGAAACCTAAACATGAAAACGGTTACTGCAAAGGAACGGTTTAACCTAGAAGAACGAAATTTGGTGAGCCAAGTGGGATTGGTCGGCAGATCATTAAATGGAAGTATCATCAAGATTGGGTGAAAAAATGTTTGCTGAGATTTCCGGAAACTCGTAGTTTTTTCGAAGCTTGGCAACCCTTTTAATGAAAGTGATTCTAGTCAGTCTCTGCTTGGGGCTACTTCAATAGGACACAAACCATAGCGATAGAACTTGGAACTACATTATTGTGCCAAGTTTCAAAGAGCTAGCCCAAACCGTGTTTGATTTAGAGTTCCAACTACATGTATCCATATAGGAGAAAACAGAGTGAAACCTAAACATGAAAACGGTTACTGCAAAGGAACGGTTTAACCTAGAAGAACGAAATTTGGTGAGCCAAGTGGGATTGGTCGGCTGATCATTAAATGGAGGTATCATCAAGATTGGGTGAAAAAATGTTTGCTGAGATTTCCGGAAACTCGTAGTTTTTTGGAAGCTTGGCAACTCCTTTCAATGAAAGTGATTCCCGTCAGTCTCTGCTTGGGGCTACTTCAATAGGACACAAACCATAGCGATATATCTTGAAACTATATTATTGTACCAAGTTTCAAAGAGCTAGTGCAAACCGTGTTTGATTTAGCGTTCCGACTACATGTATCCATATAGGAGAAAACAGAGTGAAACCTAAACATGAAAACGGTTACTGCAAAGGAACGGTTTAACCTAGAAGAACGAAATTTGGTGAGCCAAGTGGGATTCGTGTACTGATCATTACCTGCAAGTATCATCAAGATTGTGTGAAAAAATGTTTGCTGAGATTTCCGGAAACTAGTAGTTGTTTGGAAGCTTGGCAACCCCTTTCAATGAAAGAGATTCTCGTCAGTCTCTGCTTGGGGCTACTTCAATAGGACACAAACCATAGTGATAGAACTTGGAACTACATTATTGTGCCACATTTCAAAGAGCTAGCACAAACCGTGTTTGATTTAGAGTTCCAACTACATGTATCCATATAGGAGAAAACAGAGTGAAACCTGAACATGAAATGGTTACTTCAAATTAACGGTTTAACCTAGAAGAACGAAATTTGGTGTGCCAAGTGGGATTGGTCGGCAGATCATTAAATGGAAGTATCATCAAGATTGGGTGAAAAAATGTTTGCTGAGATTTCCGGAAACTCGTAGTTTTTTCGAAGCTTGGCAACCCTTTCAATGAAAGTGATTCTAGTCAGTCTCTGCTTGGGTCTACTTCAATAGGACACAAACCATAGCGATAGAACTTGGAACTATATTATTGTGCCAAGTTTCAAAGAGCTAGCCCAAACCGTGTTTGATTTAGAGTTCCAAATACATGTATCCATATAGGAGAAAACAGAGTGAAACCTAAACATGAAAAGGCTTACTGCAAAGGAACGGTTTAACCTAGAAGAACGAAATTTGGTGAGCCAAGTGGGATTGGTGTACTGATCATTAAATGGAAGTATCATCAAGATTGGGTGAAAAAATGTTTGCTGAGATTTCAGGAAACTCGTAGTTTTTTGGAAGCTTGGCAACCCCTTTCAATGAAAGTGATTCTCGTCAGTCTCTGCTTGGGGCTACATCAATAGGACACAAACCATAGCGATAGAACTTGGAACTACATTATTGTGCCAATTTTCAAAGAGCTAGCACAAACCACGTTTGATTTAGACTTCCAACTACATGTATCCATATATGAGAAAACAGAGTGAAACCTAAACATGAAAACGGTTAGTGCAAAGGAACGGTTTGACCTAGAAGAACGAAATTTGGTGACCCAATTTGGATTGGTGTAGTGATCATTAAATGGAAGTATCATCAATATTGGGTGAAAAAATGTTTGCTGAGATTTCAGGAAACTCATAGTTTTTGGAAGCTTGGCAACCCCTTTCAATGAAAGTGATTCTCGTCAGTCTCTGCTTGGGGCTACTTCAATAGGACACAAACCATAGCGATAGAACTTGGAACTACATTATTGTGCCAAGTTTCAAACAGCTAGCACAAACCGTGTTTGATTTAGAGTTCCAACTACATGTATCCATATAGGAGAAAACAGACTGAAACCTAAACATGAAAACGGTTAGTGCAAAGGAACGGTTTAACCTAGAAGAACGAAATTTGGTGAGCCAAGTGGGATTGGTGTACTGATCATTAAATGGAAGTATCATCAAGATTGGGTGAAAAAATGTTTGCTGAGATTTCAGGAAACTATCAGTTTTTTGGAAGCTTGGCAACCCCTTTCAATGAAAGTGATTCTCGTCAGTCTCTGCTTGGGGCTAATTCAATAGGACACAAACCATAGCGATACAACTTGGAAGTACATTATTGTGCCAAGTTTCAAAGAGCTAGCACAAACCGTGTTTGATTTAGAGTTCCAACTATATGTATCCATATAGGAGAAAACAGACTGAAACCTAAACATGAAAACGGTTACTGCAAAGGAACGGTTTAACCTAGAAGAACGAAATTTGGTGAGCCAAGTGGGATTGGTGTACTGATCATTAAATGGAAGTATCATCAAGATTGGGTGAAAAAATGTTTGCTGAGATTTCAGGAAACTCGCAGTTTTTTGGAAGCTTGGCAACCCCTTTCAATGAAAGTGATTCTCGGCAGTCTCTGCTTGGGGCTAATTCAATAGGACACAAACCATAGCGATAGAACTTGGAACTACATTATTGTGCCAAGTTTCAAAGAGCTAGCACAAACCGTGTTTGATTTAGAGTTCCAACTACATGTATCCATATAGGAGAAAACAGAGTGAAACCTAAACATGAAAAGGCTTACTGCAAAGGAACGGTTTAACCTAGAAGAACGAAATTTGGTGAGCCAAGTGGGATTGGTGTACTGATCATTAAATGGAAGTATCATCAAGATTGGGTGAAAAAATGTTTGCTGAGATTTTAGGAAACTCGTAGTTTTTTGGAAGCTTGGCAACCCCTTTTAGTGAAAGTGATTCTCGTCAGTCTCTGCTTGGGGCTACTTCAATAGGACACAAACCATAGCGATAGAACTTGGAACTACATTATTGTGAAAAGTTTCAAAGAGCTAGTACAAACCGTGTTTGATTTAGGGTTCCAACTACATGTATCCATATAGGAGAATACAGAGTGAAACCTAAACATGAAAACGGTTACTGCAAAGGAACGGTTTAAACTAGAAGAACGAAATTTGGTGAGCCAAGTGGCATTGGTGTACTGATCATTAAATGGAAGTATCATCAAGATTGGGTGAAAAAATGTTTGCTGAGATTTCCGGAAACTCGCAGTTTTTTTGAAGCTTGGCAAACCCTTTCAATGAAAGAGATTCTCGTCAGTCTCTGCTTGGGGCTACTTCAATAGGACCCAAACCATAGTGATAGAACTTGGAACTACATTATTGTGCCAAGTTTCAAACAGCTAGCACAAACCATGTTTGATTTAGAGTTCCAACTACATGTATCCATATAGGAGAAAACAGAGTGAAACCTAAACATGAAAAGGCTTACTGCAAAGGAACGGTTTAACCTAGAAGAACGAAATTTGGTGAGCCAAGTGGGATTGGTGTACTGATAATTACCTTCAAGTATCATCAAGATTGGGTGAAAAAATATTTGCTGGGATTTCAGGAAACTCGTAGTTTTTTGGAAGCTTGGCAACCCCTTTTAATGAAAGTGATTCTCGTCAGTCTCTGCTTGGGGCTACTTCAATAGGACACAAACCATAGCGATAGAACTTGGAACTCTATTGTTGTGAAAAGTTTCAAAGCGCTAGCACAAACCGTGTTTGACTTAGAGTTCCAACTACATGTATCCATATAGGAGAAAACAGAGTGAAACCTAAACATGAAAAGGGTTACTGCAAAGGAACGGTTTAACCTAGAAGAACGAAATTTGGTGAGCCAAGTGGGATTGGTGTACTGATCATTAAATGGAAGTATCATCAAGATTGGGTGAAAAAATGTTTGCTGAGATTTCAGGAAACTCGTAGTTTTTTGGAAGCTTGGCAACCCCTTTCAATGAAAGTGATTCTCGTCAGTCTCTGCTTGGGGCTACATCAATAGGACACAAACCATAGCGATAGAACTTGGAACTACATTATTGTGCCAATTTTCAAAGAGCTAGCACAAACCACGTTTGATTTAGACTTCCAACTACATGTATCCATATATGAGAAAACAGAGTGAAACCTAAACATGAAAACGGTTAGTCCAAAGGAACGGTTTGACCTAGAAGAACGAAATTTGGTGACCCAATTTGGATTGGTGTAGTGATCATTAAATGGAAGTATCATCAATATTGGGTGAAAAAATGTTTGCTGAGATTTCAGGAAACTCGTAGTTTTTTGGAAGCTTGGCAACCCCTTTCAATGAAAGTGATTCTCGTCAGTCTCTGCTTGGGGCTACTTCAATAGGACACAAACCATAGCGATAGAACTTGGAACTACATTATTGTGCCAAGTTTCAAACAGCTAGCACAAACCGTGTTTGATTTAGAGTTCCAACTACATGTATCCATATAGGAGAAAACAGACTGAAACCTAAACATGAAAACGGTTAGTGCAAAGGAACGGTTTAACCTAGAAGAACGAAATTTGGTGAGCCAAGTGGGATTGGTGTACTGATCATTAAATGGAAGTATCATCAAGATTGGGTGAAAAAATGTTTGCTGAGATTTCAGGAAACTCGCAGTTTTTTGGAAGCTTGGCAACCCCTTTCAATGAAAGTGATTCTCGTCAGTCTCTGCTTGGGGCTAATTCAATAGGACACAAACCATAGCGATAGAACTTGGAACTACATTATTGTGCCAAGTTTCAAAGAGCTAGCACAACCCGTGTATGATTTAGAGTTCCAACTACATATATCCATATAGGAGAAAAAAGAGTGAAACCTAAACATGAAAACGGTACTGCAAAGGAACGGTTTAACCTAGAAGAATGAAATTTGGTGAACCAAGTGGGATTGGTGTACTGATCATTAAATGGAAGTATCATCAAGATTGGGTGAAAAAATGTTTGTTGAGATTTCAGGAAACTCGTAGTTTTTTGGAAGCTTGGCAACCCCTTTCAATGAAAGTGATTCTCGTCAGTCTCTGCTTGGGGCTACTTCAATAGGACACAAACCATAGCGATAGAACTTGGAACTACATTATTGTGCCAAGTTTCAAAGAGCTAGCACAAACCAGGTTTGATTTAGACTTCCAACTACATGTATCCATATTGGAGAAAACAGAATGAAACCTAAACATGAAAACGGTTACTGCAAAGGAACGGTTTAACCTAGAAGAACGAAATTTGGTGAGCCAAGTGGGATTGGTGTACTGATCATTAAATGGAAGTATCATCAAGATTGGGTGAAAAAATGTTTGCTGAGATTTCAGGAAACTCGTAGTTTTTTGGAAGCTTGGCAACCCCTTTCAATGAAAGTGATTCTCGTCAGTCTCTGCTTGAGGCTACTTCAATAGGACACAAACCATAGCGATAGAACTTGGAACTATATTGTTGTGAAAAGTTTCAAAGAGCTAGCACAAACCGTGTTTGATTTAGATTTCCAACTACATGTATCCATATAGGAGAAAACAGACTGAAACCTAAACATGAAAACGGTTACTGCAAAAGAACGGTTTAACCTAGAAGAACGAAATTTGGTGAGCCAAGTGGGATTGGTGTACTGATCATTAAATGGAAGTATCATCAAGATTGGGTGAAAAAATGTTTGCTGAGATTTCAGGAATCTCGTAGTTTTTTGGAAGCTTGGCAACCCCTTTCAATGAAAGTGATTCTCGTCGGTCTCTGCTTGGGGCTACTTCAATAGGACACAAACCATAGCGATAGAACATGGAACTATATTGTTGAGAAAAGTTTAAAAGCGCTAGCACAAACCGTGTTTGATTTAGAGTTCCAACTACATGTATCCATATAGGAGAAAACAGAGTGAAACCTAAACATGAAAAGGGTTAGTGCAAAGGAACGGTTTAACCTAGAAGAACGAAGTTTGGTGAGCCAAGTGGGATTGGTGTACTGATCATTAAATGGAAGTATCATCAAGATTGGGTGAAAAAATGTATGCTGAGATTTCAGGAAACTCGTAGTTTTTTGGAAGCTTGGCAACCCCTTACAATGAAAGTGATTCTCGTCAGTCTCTGCTTGGGGCTACTTCAATAGGACACAAACCATAGCGATAGAACTTGGAACTACAATATTGTGCCAAGTTTCAAAGAGCTAGCACAAACCAGGTTTGATTTAGAGTTCCAACGACATGTATCCATATAGGAGAAAACAGAGTGAAACCTAAACATGAAAACGGTTAGTGCAAAGGAACGGTTTGATCTAGAAGAACGAAATTTGGTGAGCCAAGTTGGATTGGTGTACTGATCATTAAATGGAAGTATCATCAAGATTGGGTGAAAAAATGTTTGCTGAGATTTCAGGAAACTCGTAGTTTTTTGGAAGCTTGGCAACCCCTTTCAATGAAAGTGATTCTCGTCAGTCTCCCCTTGGGGCTACTTCAGTAGGACACAAACCATAGCGATAGAACTTGGAACTACAATATTGTGCCAAGTTTCAAAGAGCTAGCACAAACCAGGTTTCATTTAGAGTTCAAACGACATGTATCCATATAGGAGAAAACAGAGTGAAACCTAAACATGAAAACGGTTAGTGCAAAGGAACGGTTTGACCTAGAAGAACGAAATTTGGTGAGCCAAGTTGGATTGGTGTACTGATCATTAAATGGAAGTATCATCAAGATTGGGTGAAAAAATGTTTGCTGAGATTTCAGGAAACTCGTAGTTTTTTGGAAGCTTGGCAACCCCTTTCAATGAAAGTGATTCTCGTCAGTCTCTGCTTGGGGCTATTTCAATAGGACACAAACCATAGCGATAGAACTTGGAACTACATTATTGTGCCAAGTTTCAAACAGCTAGCACAAACCGTATTTGATTTAGAGTTCCAACTACATGTATACATATAGGAGAAAACAGAGTGAAACCTAAACATGAAAAGTGTTACTGCAAAGGAACGGTTTGACCTAGAAGAACGAAATTTGGTGAGCCAAGTGGGATTTGTGTACTGATAATTACCTGCAAGTATCATCAAGATTGGGTGAAAAAATGTTTGCTGGGATTTCAGGAAACTCGTAGTTTTTTGGAAGCTTGGCAACCCCTTTCAATGAAAGTGATTCTAGTCAGTCTCTGCTTGGGGCTACTTCAATAGGACACAAACCATAGCGATAGAACTTGGAACTACAATATTGTGCCAAGTTTCAAAGAGCTAGCACAAACCAGGTTTGATTTAGAGTTCCAACGACTGGTATCCATATAGGAGAAAACAGAGTGAAACCTAAACATGAAAACGGTTAGTGCAAAGGAACGGTTTGACCTAGAAGAACGAAATTTGGTGAGCCAAGTGGGATTGGTGTACTGATCATTAAATGGAAGTATCATCAAGATTGGGTGAAAAAATGTTTGCTGAGATTTCAGGAAACTCGTAGTTTTTTGGAAGCTTGGCAACCCCTTTCAATGAAAGTGATTCTCGTCAGTCTCTGCTTGGGGCTACTTCAATAGGACACAAACCATAGCGATAGAACTTGGAACTACATTATTGTGCCAAGTTTCAAACAGCTAGCACAAACCGTGTTTGATTTAGAGTTCCAACTACATGTATCCATATAGGAGAAAACAGAGTGAAACCTAAATATGAAAAGTGTTACTGAAAAGGAACGGTTTGACCTAGAAGAACGAAATTTGGTGAGCCAAGTGGGATTTGTGTACTGATAATTACCTGCAAGTATCATCAAGATTGGGTGAAAAAATGTTTGCTGGGATTTCAGGAAACTCGTAGTTTTTTGGAAGCTTGGCAACCCCTTTCAATGAAAGTGATTCTCGTCGGTCTCTGCTTGGGGCTACTTCAATAGGACACAAACCATAGCGATAGAACATGGAACTATATTGTTGAGAAAAGTTTAAAAGCGCTAGCACAAACCGTGTTTGATTTAGAGTTCCAACTACATGTATCCATATAGGAGAAAACAGAGTGAAACCTAAACATGAAAAGGGTTAGTGCAAAGGAACGGTTTAACCTAGAAGAACGAAGTTTGGTGAGCCAAGTGGGATTGGTGTACTGATCATTAAATGGAAGTATCATCAAGATTGGGTGAAAAAATGTATGCTGAGATTTCAGGAAACTCGTAGTTTTTTGGAAGCTTGGCAACCCCTTACAATGAAAGTGATTCTCGTCAGTCTCTGCTTGGGGCTACTTCAATAGGACACAAACCATAGCGATAGAACTTGGAACTACAATATTGTGCCAAGTTTCAAAGAGCTAGCACAAACCAGGTTTGATTTAGAGTTCCAACGACATGTATCCATATAGGAGAAAACAGAGTGAAACCTAAACATGAAAACGGTTAGTGCAAAGGAACGGTTTGATCTAGAAGAACGAAATTTGGTGAGCCAAGTTGGATTGGTGTACTGATCATTAAATGGAAGTATCATCAAGATTGGGTGAAAAAATGTTTGCTGAGATTTCAGGAAACTCGTAGTTTTTTGGAAGCTTGGCAACCCCTTTCAATGAAAGTGATTCTCGTCAGTCTCCCCTTGGGGCTACTTCAGTAGGACACAAACCATAGCGATAGAACTTGGAACTACAATATTGTGCCAAGTTTCAAAGAGCTAGCACAAACCAGGTTTCATTTAGAGTTCAAACGACATGTATCCATATAGGAGAAAACAGAGTGAAACCTAAACATGAAAACGGTTAGTGCAAAGGAACGGTTTGACCTAGAAGAACGAAATTTGGTGAGCCAAGTTGGATTGGTGTACTGATAATTACCTGCAAGTATCATCAAGATTGGGTGAAAAAATGTTTGCTGGGATTTCAGGAAACTCGTAGTTTTTTGGAAGCTTGGCAACCCCTTTCAATGAAAGTGATTCTCGTCAGTCTCTGCTTGGGGCTACTTCAATAGGACACAAACCATAGCGATAGAACTTGGAACTACATTATTGTGCCAAGTTTCAAAGAGCTAGCACAAACCAGGTTTGATTTAGAGTTCCAACTAGATGTATCCATATAGGAGAAAACAGAGTGAAACCTAAACATGAAAACGGTTAGTGCAAAGGAACGGTTTGACCTAGAAGAACTAAATTTGGTGAGCCAAGTTTGATTGGTGTACTGATCATTAAATGGAAGTATCATCAATATTCGGTGAAAAAATGTTTGCTGAGATTTCAGGAAACTCGTAGTTTTTTTGAAGCTTGGCAACCCCTTTCAATGAAAGTGATTCTCGTCAGTCTCTGCTTGGGGTACTTCAATAGGACACAAACCATAGCGATAGAACTTGGAACTACATTATTGTGCCAATTTTCAAAGAGCTAGCACAAACCACGTTTGATTTAGACTTCCAACTACATGTATCCATATATGAGAAAAAAGAGTGAAACCTAAACATGAAAACGGTTAGTGCAAAGGAACGGTTTGACCTAGAAGAACGAAATTTGGTGACCCAATTTGGATTGGTGTAGTGATCATTAAATGGAAGTATCATCAATATTGGGTGAAAAAATGTTTGCTGAGATTTCAGGAAACTCATAGTTTTTTGGAAGCTTGGCAACCCCTTTCAATGAAAGTGATTCTCGTCAGTCTCTGCTTGGGGCTACTTCAATAGGACACAAACCATAGCGATAGAACTTGGAACTACATTATTGTGCCAAGTTTCAAACAGCTAGCACAAACCGTGTTTGATTTAGAGTTCCAACTACATGTATCCATATAGGAGAAAACAGACTGAAACCTAAACATGAAAACGGTTAGTGCAAAGGAACGGTTTAACCTAGAAGAACGAAATTTGGTGAGCCAAGTGGGATTGGTGTACTGATCATTAAATGGAAGTATCATCAAGATTGGGTGAAAAAATGTTTGCTGAGATTTCAGGAAACTATCAGTTTTTGGAAGCTTGGCAACCCCTTTCAATAAAAGTGATTCTCGTCAGTCTCTGCTTGGGGCTAATTCAATAGGACACAAACCATAGCGATACAACTTGGAAGTACATTATTGTGCCAAGTTTCAAAGAGCTAGCACAAACCGTGTTTGATTTAGAGTTCCAACTACATGTATCCATATAGGAGAAAACAGACTGAAACCTAAACATGAAAACGGTTACTGCAAAGGAACGGTTTAACCTAGAAGAACGAAATTTGGTGAGCCAAGTGGGATTGGTGTACTGATCATTAAATGGAAGTATCATCAAGATTGGGTGAAAAAATGTTTGCTGAGATTTCAGGAAACTCGCAGTTTTTTGGAAGCTTGGCAACCCCTTTCAATGAAAGTGATTCTCGGCAGTCTCTGCTTGGGGCTAATTCAATAGGACACAAACCATAGCGATAGAACTTGGAACTACATTATTGTGCCAAGTTTCAAAGAGCTAGCACAAACCGTGTTTGATTTAGTGTTCCAACTACATGTATCCATATAGGAGAAAACAGAGTGAAACCTAAACATGAAAAGGCTTACTGCAAAGGAACGGTTTAACCTAGAAGAACGAAATTTGGTGAGCCAAGTGGGATTGGTGTACTGATCATTAAATGGAAGTATCATCAAGATTGGGTGAAAAAATGTTTGCTGAGATTTTAGGAAACTCGTAGTTTTTTGGAAGCTTGGCAACCCCTTTCAGTGAAAGTGATTCTCGTCAGTCTCTGCTTGGGGCTACTTCAATAGGACACAAACCATAGCGATAGAACTTGGAACTACATTATTGTGAAAAGTTTCAAAGAGCTAGTACAAACCGTGTTTGATTTAGGGTTCCAACTACATGTATCCATATAGGAGAATACAGAGTGAAACCTAAACATGAAAACGGTTACTGCAAAGGAACGGTTTAAACTAGAAGAACGAAATTTGGTGAGCCAAGTGGGATTGGTGTACTGATCATTAAATGGAAGTATCATCAAGATTGGGTGAAAAAATGTTTGCTGAGATTTCCGGAAACTCGCAGTTTTTTTGAAGCTTGGCAACCCCTTTCAATGAAAGTGATTCTCGTCAGTCTCTGAGTGGGGCTACTTCAATAGGACCCAAACCATAGTGATAGAACTTGGAACTACATTATTGTGCCAAGTTTCAAACAGCTAGCACAAACCATGTTTGATTTAGAGTTCCAACTACATGTATCCATATAGGAGAAAACAGAGTGAAACCTAAACATGAAAAGGCTTACTGCAAAGGAACGGTTTAACCTAGAAGAACGAAATTTGGTGAGCCAAGTGGGATTAGTGTACTGATAATTACCTGCAAGTATCATCAAGATTGGGTGAAAAAATATTTGCTGGGATTTCAGGAAACTCGTAGTTTTTTGGAAGCTTGGCAACCCCTTTCAATGAAAGTGATTCTCGGCAGTCTCTGCTTGGGGCTAATTCAATAGGACACAAACCATAGCGATAGAACTTGGAACTCTATTGTTGTGAAAAGTTTCAAAGCGCTAGCACAAACCGTGTTTGACTTAGAGTTCCAACTACATGTATCCATATAGGAGAAAACAGAGTGAAACCTAAACATGAAAAGGGTTACTGCAAAGGAACGGTTTAACCTAGAAGAACGAAATTTGGTGAGCCAAGTGGGATTGGTGTACTGATCATTAAATGGAAGTATCATCAAGATTGGGTGAAAAAATGTTTGCTGAGATTTCAGGAAACTCGTAGTTTTTTGGAAGCTTGGCAACCCCTTTCAATGAAAGTGATTCTCGTCAGTCTCTGCTTGGGGCTACATCAATAGGACACAAACCATAGCGATAGAACTTGGAACTACATTATTGTGCCAAGTTTCAAAGAGCTAGCACAAACCGTGTTTGATTTAGAGTTCCAACTACATGTATCCATATAGGAGAAAACAGAGTGAAACCTAAACATGAAAACGGTTACTTCAAATTAACGGTTTAACCTAGAAGAACGAAATTTGGTGAGCCAAGTGGGATTGGTCGGCAGATCATTAAATGGAAGTATCATCAAGATTGGGTGAAAAAATGTTTGCTGAGATTTCCGGAAACTCGTAGTTTTTTCGAAGCTTGGCAACCCTTTTAATGAAAGTGATTCTAGTCAGTCTCTGCTTGGGGCTACTTCAATAGGACACAAACCATAGCGATAGAACTTGGAACTACATTATTGTGCCAAGTTTCAAAGAGCTAGCCCAAACCGTGTTTGATTTAGAGTTCCAACTACATGTATCCATATAGGAGAAAACAGAGTGAAACCTAAACATGAAAACGGTTACTGCAAAGGAACGGTTTAACCTAGAAGAACGAAATTTGGTGAGCCAAGTGGGATTGGTCGGCTGATCATTAAATGGAGGTATCATCAAGATTGGGTGAAAAAATGTTTGCTGAGATTTCCGGAAACTCGTAGTTTTTTGGAAGCTTGGCAACTCCTTTCAATGAAAGTGATTCCCGTCAGTCTCTGCTTGGGGCTACTTCAATAGGACACAAACCATAGCGATATATCTTGAAACTATATTATTGTACCAAGTTTCAAAGAGCTAGTGCAAACCGTGTTTGATTTAGCGTTCCGACTACATGTATCCATATAGGAGAAAACAGAGTGAAACCTAAACATGAAAACGGTTACTGCAAAGGAACGGTTTAACCTAGAAGAACGAAATTTGGTGAGCCAAGTGGGATTCGTGTACTGATCATTACCTGCAAGTATCATCAAGATTGTGTGAAAAAATGTTTGCTGAGATTTCCGGAAACTAGTAGTTGTTTGGAAGCTTGGCAACCCCTTTCAATGAAAGAGATTCTCGTCAGTCTCTGCTTGGGGCTACTTCAATAGGACACAAACCATAGCGATAGAACTTGGAACTACATTATTGTGCCACATTTCAAAGAGCTAGCACAAACCGTGTTTGATTTAGAGTTCCAACTACATGTATCCATATAGGAGAAAACAGAGTGAAACCTGAACATGAAAATGGTTACTTCAAATTAACGGTTTAACCTAGAAGAACGAAATTTGGTGTGCCAATTGGGATTGGTCGGCAGATCATTAAATGGAAGTATCATCAAGATTGGGTGAAAAAATGTTTGCTGAGATTTCCGGAAACTCGTAGTTTTTTCGAAGCTTGGCAACCCTTTTAATGAAAGTGATTCTAGTCAGTCTCTGCTTGGGGCTACTTCAATAGGACACAAACCATAGCGATAGAACTTGGAACTATATTATTGTGCCAAGTTTCAAAGAGCTAGCCCAAACCGTGTTTGATTTAGAGTTCCAAATACATGTATCCATATAGGAGAAAACAGAGTGAAACCTAAACATGAAAACGGTTACTGCAAAGGAACGGTTTAACCTAGAAGAACGAAATTTGGTGAGCCAAGTGGGATTCGTGTACTGATGACTACCTGCAAGTATCATCAAGATTGGGTGAAAAAATGTTTGCTGAGATTTCCGGAAACTTGTAGTTTTTTGGAAGCTTGGCAAACCCTTTTAATGAAAGTGATTCTCGTCAGTCTGTGCTTGGGGCTACTTCAATAGGACACAAACCATAGCGATATATCTTGAAACTACATTATTGTGCCAAGTTTCAAAGAGCTAGCCCAAACCGTGTTTGATTTAGAGTTCCGACTACATGTATCCATATAGGAGAAAACAGAGTGAAACCTAAACATGAAAAGGGTTACTGCAAAGGAACGGTTTAAACTAGAAGAACGAAATTTGGTGAGCCAAGTGGGATTGGTCTGCAGATCATTAAATGGAAGTATTATCAAGATTGGGAGAAAAAATGTTTGCTGAGATTTCAGGAAACTCGTAGTTTTTTCGAAGCTTGGCAGCCCTTTTAATGAAAGTGATTCTAGTAAGTCTCTGCTTGGGGCTTCTTCAATAGGACACAAACCATAGCGATAGAACTTGGAACTACATTATTGTGCCAAGTTTCAAAGAGCTAGCCCAAACCGTGTTTGATTTAGAGTTCCAAATACATGTATCCATATAGGAGAAAACAGAGTGAAACCTAAACATGAAAACGGTTACTGCAAAGGAACGGTTTAAACCTAGAAGAACGAAATTTGTGAGCCAAGTGGGATTCGTGTACTGATGACTACCTGCAAGTATCATCAAGATTGGGTGAAAAAATGTTTGCTGAGATTTCCGGAAACTTGTAGATTTTTCTAAGCTTGGCAACCCCTTTCAATGAAAGTGATTCTAGTCAGTCTCTTCTTGGGGCTACTTCAATAGGACACAAACCATAGCGATAGAACATGGAACTACATTATTGTGCCACGTTTCATAGAGCTAGCACAAACCGTGTTTG
This sequence comes from Urocitellus parryii, assembly GCF_045843805.1. NCBI lineage: Eukaryota > Metazoa > Chordata > Mammalia > Rodentia > Sciuridae > Urocitellus > Urocitellus parryii. The sequence goes on from NW_027553422.1 coordinate 24,651, forward strand.
ATTTAGAGTTCCAACTACATGTATCCATATAGGAGAAAACAGAGTGAAACCTAAACATGAAAACGGTTACTTCTAATTAACGGTTTAACCTAGAAGAACGAAATTTGGTGAGCCAAGTGGGATTGGTCGGCAGATCATTAAATGGAAGTATCATCAAGATTGGGTGAAAAAATGTTTGCTGAGATTTCCGGAAACTCGTAGTTTTTTCGAAGCTTGGCAACCCTTTTAATGAAAGTGATTCTAGTCAGTCTCTGCTTGGGGCTACTTCAATAGGACACAAACCATAGCGATAGAACTTGGAACTACATTATTGTGCCAAGTTTCAAAGAGCTAGCCCAAACCGTGTTTGATTTAGAGTTCCAACTACATGTATCCATATAGGAGAAAACAGAGTGAAACCTAAACATGAAAACGGTTACTGCAAAGGAACGGTTTAACCTAGAAGAACGAAATTTGGTGAGCCAAGTGGGATTTGTCGGCATATCATTAAATGGAAGTATCATCAAGATTGGGTGAAAAAATGTTTGCTGAGATTTCCGGAAACTTGTAGTTTTTTCTAAGCTTGGCAACCCCTTTCAATGAAAGTGATTCTCGTCAGTCTCTGCTTGGGGCTACTTCAATGGGACACAAACCATAGCGATAGAACTTGGAACTACATTATTGTGCCAAGTTTCAAAGAGCTAGCACAAACCGTGTTTGATTTAGAGTTCCAAATACATGTATCCATATAGGAGAAAACAGAGTGAAACCTAAACATGAAAACGGTTACTGCAAAAGAACGGTTTAACCTAGAAAAACTAAATTTGGTGAGCCAAGTGGGATTGGTCGGCAGATCATTTAATGGAAGTATCATCAAGATTGGGTGAAAAAATGTTTGCTGATATTTCCGGAAACTTGTAGTTTTTTGGAAGCTTGGCAACCCCTTTCAATGAAAGTGATTCTCGTCAGTCTCTGCTTGGGGCTACTTCAATAGGACACAAACCATAGCGATATATCTTGAAACTACATTATTGTGCCAAGTTTCAAAGAGCTAGCACAAACCGTGTTTGATTTAGAGTTCCGACTACATGTATCCATATAGGAGAAAAAAGAGTGAAACCTAAACATGAAAACGGTTACTGCAAAGGAACGGTTTAACCTAGAAGAACGAAATTTGGTGAGCCAAGTGGGATTCGTGTACTGATCATTACCTGCAAGTACCATCAAGATTGTGTGAAAAAATGTTTGCTGAGATTTCCGGAAACTTGTATTTGTTTGGAAGCTTGGCAACCCCTTTCAATGAATGTGATTCTCGTCAGTCTCTGCTTGGGGCTACTTCAATAGGACACAAACCATAGTGATAGAACTTGGAACTACATTATTGTGCCAAGTTTCAAAGAGCTAGCACAAACCGTGTTTGATTTAGAGTTCCAACTACATGTATCCATATAGGAGAAAACAGAGTGAAACCTAAACATGAAAACGGTTACTGCAAAGGAACGGTTTAACCTAGAAGAACGAAATTTGTTGAGCCAAGTGGGATTGGTCGTCAGATCATTAAATGGAAGTATCATCAATATTGGGAGAAAAATGTTTGCTGAGATTTCCGGAAACTCGTAGTTTTTTCGAAGCTTGGCAACCCTTTTAATGAAAGTGATTCTAGTCAGTCTCTGCTTGGAGCTACTTCAATAGGACACAAACCATAGCGATAGAACTTGGAACTACATTATTGTGCCAAGTTTCAAAGAGCTACCACAAACCGTGTTTGATTTAGAGTTCCAAACACATGTATCCATATAGGAAAAAACAGAGTGAAACCTAAACATGAAAATGGTTACTGCAAAGAAACGGTTTAACCTAGAAGAACGAAATTTGGTGAACCAAGTGGAATTGGTCGGCTGATCATTAAATGGAGGTATCATCAGGATTGGGTGAAAAAATGTTTGCTGAGATTTCCGGAAACTCATAGTTTTTTGGAAGCTTGGCAACCCCTTTCAATGAAAGAGATTCTCGTCAGTCTCTGCTTGGGGCTACTTCAATAGGACACAAACCAGAGTGATAGAACTTGGAACTACATTATTGTGCCAAGTTTCAAAGAGCTAGCACAAACCGTGTTTGATTTAGAGTTCCAACTACATGTATCCTTATAGGAGAAAACAGAGTGAAACCTAAACATGAAAACGGTTACTGCAAAGGAACGGTTTAACCTAGAAGAACGAAATTTGGTGAGCCAAGTGGGATTGGTCGTCAGATCATTAAATGGAAGTATTATCAAGATTGGGAGAAAAAATGTTTGCTGAGATTTCCGGAAACTCATAGTTTTTTCGAAGCTTGGCAACCCTTTTAATGAAAGTGATTCTAGTCAGTCTCTGCTTGGGGCTACTTCAATAGGACACAAACCATAGCGATAGAACTTGGAACTACATTATTGTGCCAAGTTTCAAAGAGCTAGCACAAACCGTGTTTGATTTAGAGTTCCAAATACATGTATCCATATAGGAGAAAACAGAGTGAAACCTAAACATGAAAATGGTTACTGCAAAGAAACGGTTTAACCTAGAAGAACGAAATTTGGTGAGCCAAGTGGGATTTGTCGGCTGATCATTAAATGGAGGTATCATCAAGATTGGGTGAAAAAATGTTTGCTGAGATTTCCGGAAACTCGTAGTTTTTTGGAAGCTTGGCAACCCCTTTCAATGAAAGAGATTCTCGTCAGTCTCTGCTTGGGGCTACTTCAATAGGACACAAACCATAGTGATAGAACTTGGAACTACATTATTGTGCCAAGTTTCAAAGAGCTAGCACAAACCGTGTTTGATTTAGAGTTCCAACTACAGGTATCCATATAGGAGAAAACAGAGTGAAACCTAAACATGAAAACGGTTACTGCAAAGGAACGGTTTAACCTAGAAGAACGAAATTTGGTGAGCCAAGTGGGATTTGTGTACTGAGGACTACCTGCAAGTATCATCAAGATTGGGTGAAAAAATGTTTGCTGAGATTTCCGGAAACTTGTAGTTTTTTCGAAGCTTGGCAACCCCTTTCAATGAAAGTGATTCCCGTCAGTCTCTGCTTGGGGCTACTTCAATAGGACACAAACCATAGCGATATATCTTGAAACTACATTATTGTACCAAGTTTCAAAGAGCTAGTGCAAACCGTGTTTGATTTAGAGTTCCGACTACATGTATCCATATAGGAGAAAACAGAGTGAAACCTAAACATGAAAACGGTTACTGCCACGGAACGGTTTAACCTAGAAGAACGAAATTTGGTGAGCCAAGTGGGATTCGTGTACTGATCATTACCTGCAAGTATCATCAAGATTGTGTGAAAAAATGTTTGCTGAGATTTCCGGAAACTAGTAGTTGTTTGGAAGCTTGGCAACCCCTTTCAATGAAAGAGATTCTCGTCAGTCTCTGCTTGGGGCTACTTCAATAGGACACAAACCATAGCGATAGAACTTGGAACTACATTATTGTGCCACGTTTCAAAGAGCTAGCACAAACCGTGTTTGATTTAGAGTTCCAACTACATGTATCCATATAGGAGAAAACAGAGTGAAACCTAAACATGAAAACGGTTACTTCAAATTAACGGTTTAACCTAGAAGAACGAAATTTGGTGAGCCAAGTGGGATTGGTCGGCAGATCATTAAATGGAAGTATCATCAAGATTGGGTGAAAAAATGTTTGCTGAGATTTCCGGAAACTCGTAGTTTTTTCGAAGCTTGGCAACCCTTTTAATGAAAGTGATTCTAGTCAGTCTCTGCTTGGGGCTACTTCAATAGGACACAAACCATAGCGATAGAACTTGGAACTACATTATTGTGCCAAGTTTCAAAGAGCTAGCCCAAACCGTGTTTGATTTAGAGTTCCAACTACATGTATCCATATAGGAGAAAACAGAGTGAAACCTAAACATGAAAACGGTTACTGCAAAGGAACGGTTTAACCTAGAAGAACGAAATTTGGTGAGCCAAGTGGGATTGGTCGGCTGATCATTAAATGGAGGTATCATCAAGATTGGGTGAAAAAATGTTTGCTGAGATTTCCGGAAACTCGTAGTTTTTTGGAAGCTTGGCAACTCCTTTCAATGAAAGTGATTCCCGTCAGTCTCTGCTTGGGGCTTCTTCAATAGGACACAAACCATAGCGATATATCTTGAAACTATATTATTGTACCAAGTTTCAAAGAGCTAGTGCAAACCGTGTTTGATTTAGCGTTCCGACTACATGTATCCATATAGGAGAAAACAGAGTGAAACCTAAACATGAAAACGGTTACTGCAAAGGAACGGTTTAACCTAGAAGAACGAAAATTTGGTGAGCCAAGTGGGATTCGTGTACTGATCATTACCTGCAAGTATCATCAAGATTGTGTGAAAAAATGTTTGCTGAGATTTCCGGAAACTAGTAGTTGTTTGGAAGCTTGGCAACCCCTTTCAATGAAAGAGATTCTCGTCAGTCTCTGCTTGGAGCTACTTCAATAGGACACAAACCATAGTGATAGAACTTGGAACTACATTATTGTGCCACATTTCAAAGAGCTAGCACAAACCGTGTTTGATTTAGAGTTCCAACTACATGTATCCATATAGGAGAAAACAGAGTGAAACCTGAACATGAAAATGGTTACTTCAAATTAACGGTTTAACCTAGAAGAACGAAATTTGGTGTGCCAAGTGGGATTGGTCGGCAGATCATTAAATGGAAGTATCATCAAGATTGGGTGAAAAAATGTTTGCTGACATTTCCGGAAACTTGTAGTTTTTTGGAAGCTTGGCAAACCCTTTTAATGAAAGTGATTCTCGTCAGTCTCTGCTTGGGGCTACTTCAATAGGACACAAACCATAGCGATATATCTTGAAAACTACATTATTGTGCCAAGTTTCAAAGAGCTAGCCCAAACCGTGTTTGATTTAGAGTTCCGACTACATGTATCCATATAGGAGAAAACAGAGTGAAACCTAAACATGAAAAGGGTTACTGCAAAGGAACGGTTTAAACTAGAAGAACGAAATTTGGTGAGCCAAGTGGGATTGGTCTGCAGATCATTAAATGGAAGTATTATCAAGATTGGGAGAAAAAATGTTTGCTGAGATTTCAGGAAACTCGTAGTTTTTTCGAAGCTTGGCAGCCCTTTTAATGAAAGTGATTCTAGTAAGTCTCTGCTTGGGGCTTCTTCAATAGGACACAAACCATAGCGATAGAACTTGGAACTACATTATTGTGCCAAGTTTCAAAGAGCTAGCCCAAACCGTGTTTGATTTAGAGTTCCAAATACATGTATCCATATAGGAGAAAACAGAGTGAAACCTAAACATGAAAAACGGTTACTGCAAAGGAACGGTTTAACCTAGAAGAACGAAATTTGTGAGCCAAGTTGGATTCGTGTACTGATGACTACCTGCAAGTATCATCAAGATTGGGTGAAAAATGTTTGCTGAGATTTCCGGAAACTTGTAGATTTTTCTAAGCTTGGCAACCCCTTTCAATGAAAGTGATTCTAGTCAGTCTCTGCTTGGGGCTACTTCAATAGGACACAAACCATAGCGATAGAACTTGGAACTACATTATTGTGCCAAGTTTCAAAGAGCTAGCCCAAACCGTGTTTGATTTAGAGTTCCGACTACATGTATCCATATAGGAGAAAACAGAGTGAAACCTAAACATGAAAACGGTTACTGCAAAGGAACGGTTTAACCTAGAAGAACGAAATTTGGTGAGCCAAGTGGGATTCGTGTACTGATCATTACCTGCAAGTATCATCAAGATTGTGTGAAAAAATGTTTGCTGAGATTTCCGGAAACTAGTAGTTGTTTGGAAGCTTGGCAACCCCTTTCAATGAAAGAGATTCTCGTCAGTCTCTGCTTTGGGCTACTTCAATAGGACACAAACCATACCGATAGAACTTGGAACTACATTATTGTGCCACGTTTCAAAGAGCTAGCACAAACCGTGTTTGATTTAGAGTTCCAACTACATGTATCCATATAGGAGAAAACAGAGTGAAACCTAAATATGAAAACGGTTCCTGCAAAGGAACGGTTTAACCTAGAAGAACGAAATTTGGTGAGCCAAGTTGGATTGGTCGGCAGATCATTAAATGGAAGTATCATCAAGATTGGGTGAAAAAATGTTTGCTGAGATTTCCGGAAACTCGTAGTTTTTTCGAAGCTTGGCAACCCTTTTAATGAAAGTGATTCTAGTCAGTCTCTGCTTGGGGCTACTTCAATAGGACACAAACCATAGCGATAGAACTTGGAACTACATTATTGTGCCAAGTTTCAAAGAGCTAGCCCAAACCGTGTTTGATTTAGAGTTCCAACTACATGTATCCATATAGGAGAAAACAGAGTGAAACCTAAACATGAAAACGGTTACTGCAAAGGAACGGTTTAACCTAGAAGAACGAAATTTGGTGAGCCAAGTGGGATTGGTCGGCTGATCATTAAATGGAGGTATCATCAAGATTGGGTGAAAAAAATGTTTGCTGAGTTTTCCGGAAACTCGTAGTTTTTTGGAAGCTTGGCAACCCCTTTCAATGAAAGAGATTCTCGTCAGTCTCTGCTTAGGGCTACTTCAATAGGACAAAAACCATAGTGATAGAACTTGGAACTACATTATTGTGCCAACTTTCAAAGAGCTAGCACAAACCGTGTTTGATTTAGAGTACCAACTATATGTATCCATATAGGAGAAAACAGAGTGAAACCTAAATATGAAAACGGTTACTGCAAAGGAACGGTTTAACCTAGAAGAACGAAATTTGGTGAGCCAAGTGGGATTGGTCAGCTGATCATTAAATGGAAGTATCATCAAGATTGGGTGAAAAAATGTTTGCTGAGATTTCCGGAAACTCGTAGTTTTTTGGAACCTTGGCAACCCCTTTCAATGAAAGTGATTCTCCTCAGTCTCTGCTTGGGGCTACTTCAATAGGACACAAAGCATAGTGATAGAACTTGGAAGTACATTATTGTGCCAACTTTCAAAGAGCTAGCCCAAACCATGTTTGATTTAGAGTTCCAACTACATGTATCCATATAGGAGAAAACAGAGTGAAACCTAAACATGAAAACGGTTACTGCAAAGGAACGGTTTAACCTAGAAGAACGAAATTTGGTGAGCCAAGTTGGATTGGTCGGCTGATCATTAAATGGAGTTATCATCAAGATTGGGTGAAAAAATGTTTGCTGAGATTTCCGGAAACTCGTAGTTTTTTGGAAGCTTGGCAACCCCATTCAATGAAAGTGATTCTCGTCAGTCTCTGCTTGGGGCTACTTCAATTGGACACAAACCCTAGTGATAGAACTTGGAATTACATTATTGTGCCAAGTTTCAAAGAGCTAGCCCCAAACCGTGTTTGATTTAGAGTTCCAACTACATGTATCCATATAGGAGAAAACAGAGTGAAACCTAAACATGAAAACGGTTACTGCAAAGGAACGGTTTAACCTAGAAGAACGAAATTTGGTGAGCCAAGTGGGATTGGTCGGCTGATCATTAAATGGAGGTATCATCAAGATTGGGTGAAAAAATGTTTGCTGAGATTTCCGGAAACTCGTAGTTTTTTGGAAGCTTGGCAACTCCTTTCAATGAAAGTGATTCCCGTCAGTCTCTGCTTGGGGCTACTTCAATAGGGACACAAACCATAGCGATATATCTTGAAACTATATTATTGTACCAAGTTTCAAAGAGCTAGTGCAAACCGTGTTTGATTTAGCGTTCCGACTACATGTATCCATATAGGAGAAAACAGAGTGAAACCTAAACATGAAAACGGTTACTGCAAAGGAACGGTTTAACCTAGAAGAACGAAATTTGGTGAGCCAAGTGGGATTCGTGTACTGATCATTACCTGCAAGTATCATCAAGATTGTGTGAAAAAATGTTTGCTGAGATTTCCGGAAACTAGTAGTTGTTTGGAAGCTTGGCAACCCCTTTCAATGAAAGAGATTCTCGTCAGTCTCTGCTTGGGGCTACTTCAATAGGACACCAACCATAGCGATAGAACTTGGAACTACATTATTGTGCCACATTTCAAAGAGCTAGCACAAACCGTGTTTGATTTAGAGTTCCAACTACATGTATCCATATAGGAGAAAACAGAGTGAAACCTGAACATGAAAATGGTTACTTCAAATTAACGGTTTAACCTAGAAGAACGAAATTTGGTGTGCCAAGTGGGATTGGTCGGCAGATCATTAAATGGAAGTATCATCAAGATTGGGTGAAAAAATGTTTGCTGAGATTTCCGGAAACTCGTAGTTTTTTCGAAGCTTGGCAACCCTTTTAATGAAAGTGATTCTAGTCAGTCTCTGCTTGGGGCTACTTCAATAGGACACAAACCATAGCGATAGAACTTGGAACTATATTATTGTGCCAAGTTTCAAAGAGCTAGCCCAAACCGTGTTTGATTTAGAGTTCCAAATACATGTATCCATATAGGAGAAAACAGAGTGAAACCTAAACATGAAAACGGTTACTGCAAAGGAACGGTTTAACCTTGAAGAACGAAATTTGGTGAGCCAAGTGGGATTCGTGTACTGATGACTACCTGCAAGTATCATCAAGATTGGGTGAAAAAATGTTTGCTGAGATTTCCGGAAACTTGTAGTTTTTGGAAGCTTGGCAAACCCTTTTAATGAAAGTGATTCTCGTCAGTCTCTGCTTGGGGCTACTTCAATAGGACACAAACCATAGCGATATATCTTGAAACTACATTATTGTGCCAAGTTTCAAAGAGCTAGCCCAAACCGTGTTTGATTTAGAGTTCCGACTACATGTATCCATATAGGAGAAAACAGAGTGAAACCTAAACATGAAAAGGGTTACTGCAAAGGAACGGTTTAAACTAGAAGAACGAAATTTGGTGAGCCAAGTGGGATTGGTCTGCAGATCATTAAATGGAAGTATCATCAAGATTGGGAGAAAAAATGTTTGCTGAGATTTCAGGAAACTCGTAGTTTTTTCGAAGCTTGGCAGCCCTTTTAATGAAAGTGATTCTAGTAAGTCTCTGCTTGGGGCTTCTTCAATAGGACACAAACCATAGCGATAGAACTTGGAACTACATTATTGTGCCAAGTTTCAAGAGCTAGCCCAAACCGTGTTTGATTTAGAGTTCCAAATACATGTATCCATATAGGAGAAAACAGAGTGAAACCTAAACATGAAAACGGTTACTGCAAAGGAACGGTTTAACCTAGAAGAACGAAATTTGTGAGCCAAGTGGGATTCGTGTACTGATGACTACCTGCAAGTATCATCAAGACTGGGTGAAAAAATGTTTGCTGAGATTTCCGGAAACTTGTAGATTTTTCTAAGCTTGGCAACCCCTTTCAATGAAAGTGATTCTAGTCAGTCTCTGCTTGGGGGCTACTTCAATAGGACACAAACCATAGCGATAGAACTTGGAACTACATTATTGTGCCAAGTTTCAAAGAGCTAGCCCAAACCGTGTTGATTTAGAGTTCCGACTACATGTATCCATATAGGAGAAAACAGAGTGAAACCTAAACATGAAAACGGTTACTGCAAAGGAACGGTTTAACCTAGAAGAACGAAATTTGGTGAGCCAAGTGGGATCGTGTACTGATCATTACCTGCAAGTATCATCAAGATTGTGAAAAAATGTTTGCTGAGATTTCCGGAAACTAGTAGTTGTTTGGAAGCTTGGCAACCCCTTTCAATGAAAGAGATTCTCGTCAGTCTCTGCTTTGGGCTACTTCAATAGGACACAAACCATACCGATAGAACTTGGAACTACATTATTGTGCCACGTTTCAAAGAGCTAGCACAAACCGTGTTTGATTTAGAGTTCCAACTACATGTATCCATATAGGAGAAAACAGAGTGAAACCTAAACATGAAAACGGTTCCTGCAAAGGAACGGTTTAACCTAGAAGAACGAAATTTGGTGAGCCAAGTTGGATTGGTCGGCAGATCATTAAATGGAAGTATCATCAAGATTGGGTGAAAAAATGTTTGCTGAGATTTCCGGAAACTCGTAGTTTTTTCGAAGCTTGGCAACCCTTTTAATGAAAGTGATTCTAGTCAGTCTCTGCTTGGGGTACTTCAATAGGACACAAACCATAGCGATAGAACTTGGAACTACATTATTGTGCCAAGTTTCAAAGAGCTAGCCCAAACCGTGTTTGATTTAGAGTTCCAACTACATGTATCCATATAGGAGAAAACAGAGTGAAACCTAAACATGAAAACGGTTACTGCAAAGGAACGGTTTAACCTAGAAGAACGAAATTTGGTGAGCCAAGTGGGATTGGTCGGCTGATCATTAAATGGAGGTATCATCAAGATTGGGTGAAAAAATGTTTGCTGAGATTTCCGGAAACTCGTAGTTTTTTGGAAGCTTGGCAACCCCTTTCAATGAAAGAGATTCTCGTCAGTCTCTGCTTAGGGCTACTTCAATAGGACAAAAACCATAGTGATAGAACTTGGAACTACATTATTGTGCCAACTTTCAAAGAGCTAGCACAAACCGTGTTTGATTTAGAGTACCAACTACATGTATCCATATAGGAGAAAACAGAGTGAAACCTAAATATGAAAACGGTTACTGCAAAGGAACGGTTTAACCTAGAAGAACGAAATTTGGTGAGCCAAGTGGGATTCGTGTACAGATCATTACCTGCAAGTATCATCAAATTGTGATATCAAATTGTGATATCAAATTATTTAACCTAGAAAAACTAAATTTGGTGAGCCAAGTGGGATTGGTCGGCAGATCATTTAATGGAAGTATCATCAAGATTGGGTGAAAAAATGTTTGCAGATATTTTCGGAAACTTGTAGTTTTTTGGAAGCTTGGCAACCCCTTTTAATGAAAGTGATTCTCGTCAGTCTCTGCTTGGGGCTACTTCAATAGGACACAAACCATAGCGATATATCTTGAAACTACATTATTGTGCCAAGTTTCAAAGAGCTAGCACAAACCGTGTTTGATTTAGAGTTCCGACTACATGTATCCATATAGGAGAAAACAGAGTGAAACCTAAACATGAAAACGGTTACTGCAAAGGAACGGTTTTAACCTAGAAGAACGAAATTTGGTGAGCCAAGTGGGACGTGTACTGATCATTACCTGCAAGTATCATCAAGATTGTGTGAAAAAATGTTTGCTGAGATTTCCGGAAACTTGTATTTGTTTGGAAGCTTGGCAACCCCTTTCAATGAATGTGATTCTCGTCAGTCTCTGCTTGGGGCTACTTCAATAGGACACAAACCATAGCGATAGAACTTGGAACTACATTATTGTGCCAAGTTTCAAAGAGCTAGCACAAACCGTGTTTGATTTAGAGTTCCAACTACATGTATCCATATAGGAGAAAACAGAGTGAAACCTAAACATGAAAAGGGTTACTGCAAAGGAACGGTTTAACCTAGAAGAACGAAATTTGTTGAGCCAAGTGGGATTGGTCGGCAGATCATTAAATGGAAGTATCATCAAGATTGGGAGAAAAAAATGTTTGCTGAGATTTCCGGAAACTCGTAGTTTTTTCGAAGCTTGGCAACCCTTTTAATGAAAGTGATTCTAGTCAGTCTCTGCTTGGGGCTACTTCAATAGGACACAAACCATAGCGATAGAACTTGGAACTACATTATTGTGCCAAGTTTCAAAGAGCTAGCCCAAACCGTGTTTGATTTAGAGTTCCAAACACATGTATCCATATAGGAAAAAACAGAGTGAAACCTAAACATGAAAACGGTTACTGCAAAGAAACGGTTTAACCTAGAAGAACGAAATTTGGTGAGCCAAGTGGAATTGGTCGGCTGATCATTAAATGGAGGTATCATCAGGATTGGGTGAAAAAATGTTTGCTGAGATTTCCGGAAACTCGTAGTTTTTTGGAAGCTTGGCAACCCCTTTCAATGAAAGAGATTCTCGTCAGTCTCTGCTTGGGGCTACTTCAATAGGACACAAACCAGAGTGATAGAACTTGGAACTACATTATTGTGCCAAGTTTCAAAGAGCTAGCACAAACCGTGTTTGATTTAGAGTTCCAACTACATGTATCCATATAGGAGAAAACAGAGTGAAACCTAAACATGAAAACGGTTTAACCTAGAAGAACGAAATTTGGTGAGCCAAGTGGGATTGGTCGTCAGATCATTAAATGGAAGTATTATCAAGATTGGGAGAAAAAATGTTTGCTGAGATTTCCGGAAACTCATAGTTTTTTCGAAGCTTGGCAACCCTTTTAATGAAAGTGATTCTAGTCAGTCTCTGCTTGGGGCTACTTCAATAGGACACAAACCATAGCGATAGAACTTGGAACTACATTATTGTGCCAAGTTTCAAAGAGCTAGCACAAACCGTGTTTGATTTAGAGTTCCAAATACATGTATCCATATAGGAGAAAACAGAGTGAAACCTAAACATGAAAATGGTTACTGCAAAGAAACGGTTTAACCTAGAAGAACGAAATTTGGTGAGCCAAGTGGGATTTGTTGGCTGATCATTAAATGGAGGTATCATCAGGATTGGGTGAAAAAATGTTTGCTGAGATTTCCGGAAACTCGTAGTTTTTTGGAAGCTTGGCAACCCCTTTCAATGAAAGAGATTCTCGTCAGTCTCTGCTTGGGGCTACTTCAATAGGACACAAACCATAGTGATAGAACTTGGAACTACATTATTGTGCCAAGTTTCAAAGAGCTAGCACAAACCGTGTTTGATTTAGAGTTTCAACTACAGGTATCCATATAGGAGAAAACAGAGTGAAACCTAAACATGAAAACGGTTACTGCAAAGGAACGGTTAAACCTAGAAGAACGAAATTTGGTGAGCCAAGTGGGATTCGTGTACTGAGGACTACCTGCAAGTATCATCAAGATTGGGTGCAAAAATGTTTGCTGAGATTTCCGGAAACTTGTAGTTTTTTCGAAGCTTGGCAACCCCTTTCAATGAAAGTGATTCTCGTCAGTCTCTGCTTGGGGCTACTTCAATAGGACACAAACCATAGCGATATATCTTGAAACTACATTATTGTACCAAGTTTCAAAGAGCTAGTGCAAACCGTGTTTGATTTAGAGTTCCGACTACATGTATCCATATAGGAGAAAACAGAGTGAAACCTAAACATGAAAACGGTTACTGCAAAGGAACGGTTTAACCTAGAAGAACGAAATTTGGTGAGCCATGTGGGATTCGTGTACTGATCATTACCTGCAAGTATCATCAAGATTGTGTGAAAAAATGTTTGCTGAGATTTCCGGAAACTAGTAGTTGTTTGGAAGCTTGGCAACCCCTTTCAATGAAGAGATTCTCGTCAGTCTCTGCTTGGGGCTACTTCAATAGGACACAAACCATAGCGATAGAACTTGGAACTACATTATTGTGCCACGTTTCAAAGAGCTAGCACAAACCGTGTTTGATTTAGAGTTCCAACTACATGTATCCATATAGGAGAAAACAGAGTGAAACCTAAACATGAAAACGGTTACTTCAAATTAATGGTTTAACCTAGAAGAACGAAATTTGGTGAGCCAAGTGGGATTGGTCGGCAGATCATTAAATGGAAGTATCATCAAGATTGGGTGAAAAAATGTTTGCTGAGATTTCCGGAAACTCGTAGTTTTTTCGAAGCTTGGCAACCCTTTTAATGAAAGTGATTCTAGTCAGTCTCTGCTTGGGGCTACTTCAATAGGACACAAACCATAGCGATAGAACTTGGAACTACATTATTGTGCCAAGTTTCAAAGAGCTAGCACAAACCGTGTTTGATTTAGAGTTCCAACTACATGTATCCATATAGGAGAAAACAGAGTGAAACCTAAACATGAAAACGGTTACTGCAAAGGAACGGTTTAACCTAGAAGAACGAAATTTGGTGAGCCAAGTGGGATTGGTCGGCTGATCATTAAATGGAGGTATCATCAAGATTGGGTGAAAAAATGTTTGCTGAGATTTCCGGAAACTCGTAGTTTTTTGGAAGCTTGGCAACTCCTTTCAATGAAAGTGATTCCCGTCAGTCTCTGCTTGGGGCTACTTCAATAGGACACATACCATAGCGATATATCTTGAAACTATATTATTGTACCAAGTTTCAAAGAGCTAGTGCAAACCGTGTTTGATTTAGCGTTCCGACTACATGTATCCATATAGGAGAAAACAGAGTGAAACCTAAACATGAAAACGGTTACTGCAAAGGAACGGTTTAACCCTAGAAGAACGAAATTTTGTGAGCCAAGTGGGATTCGTGTACTGATCATTACCTGCAAGTATCATCATGATTGTGTGAAAAAATGTTTGCTGAGATTTCCGGAAACTAGTAGTTGTTTGGAAGCTTGGCAACCCCTTTCAATGAAAGAGATTCTCGTCAGTGTCTGCTTGGGGCTACTTCAATAGGACACAAACCATAGCGATAGAACTTGGAACTACATTATTGTGCCACATTTCAAAGAGCTAGC
>NW_027553423.1:0-172872 GCF_045843805.1 Urocitellus parryii
AGTATCATCAAGACTGGTGAAAAAATGTTTGCTGAGATTTCAGGAAACTCGTAGTTTTTTGGAAGCCTGCACACCCCTTTCAATGAAAGGGATCTCGTCAGTCTCTGCTTGGGGCTAGTTCAATAGCACACAAACCATAGCGATAGAACTTGGAACTACATTATTGTGCCAAGTTCAAAGAGCTAGCACAAACCGTGTTTTGATTTAGAGTTCCAACTACATGTATCCATATAGGAGAAAACAGAGTGAAACCTAAACATGAAAACGGTTACTGCAAAGGAACGGTTTAACCTAGAAGAACGAAATTTGGTCAGCCAAGTGGGATTCGTGTACTGATCATTAAATGGAAGTATCATCAAGACTGGGTGAAAAAATATTTGCTGAGATTTCTGGAAACTCGCAGTTTTTGGAAGCCTGGCAACGCCTTTCTATGAAGGGATTCTCCTCAGTCTCTGCTTGGGCTACTTCAATAGCACACAAACCATAGCGATAGAACTTGGAACTACATTATTGTGCCAAGTTTCAAAGAGCTAGCACAACCGTGTTTGATTTAGAGTTCCAACTACATGTATCCATATAGGAGAAAACAGAGTGAAACCCAATCATGAAAACGGTTACTGCAAAGGAACGGTTTATCCTAGAAGAACGAATTTAGTGAGCCAACTGGGATTCGTGTACTGATCACTACCTGCAAGTATCATCAAGATTGGGTGAAAAAATGTTTGCTGAGATTTCAGGAAACTCGTAGTTTTTGGAAGCTTGATATCCCCTTTCAATGAAAGGGATTCTTCGTCAGTCTCTGCTTGGGGCTACTTCAAAAGCACACAAATCATAGCGACAGAACTTGGAACTTCATTATTGTGCCAAGTTTCAAAGAGCTAGCACAAACCGTGTTTGATTTAGAGTTCCAACTACATGTATCCATATAGGAGAATACAGAGTGAAACCTAAACATGAAAACGGTTACTGCAAAGGAACGGTTTAACCTAGAAGAACGAAATTTGTGATCCAAGTGGGATTCATGTACTGATCACTACCTGCAAGTATCTTCAAGATTGGGTGAAAAAATGTTTGCTGAGATTTCAGGAAACTCGCAGTTTTTTGGAAGCTTGGCAACCTCTTTCAATGAAAGGGATTCTCGTCAGTCTCTGCTTGGGGCTACTTCAATAGCACACAAACCATAGCGATAGAACTTGGAACTACATTATTGTGCCAAGTTTTCAAAGAGCTACCACAAACCGTGTTTGATTTAGAGTTCCAACTACACGTATCTATATAGGAGAAAACAGAGTGAAACCTAAACATGAAAGCGGTTACTGCAAGGAACGTTTTAACCTAGAAGAACGAAATTTGTGAGCCAAGTGGGATTGGTGTACTGATAATTAAATGGAAGTATCATCAAGATTTGGTGAAATAATGTTTGCTGAGATTTCAGGAAACTCGCAGTTTTTGGAAGCCTCCAACCACTTTCAATGAAAGTGATTCTCGTCAGTCTCTGCTTGGGGCTACTTCAATAGCACACAAACCATAGCGATAGAACTTGAAACTACATTATTGTGCCAGGTTTCAAAGAGCTAGCACAAACCGTGTTTGATTTAGAGTTCCAACTACATGTATCTATATAGGAGAAAACAGAGTGAAACCTAAATATGAAAACGATTACTGCAAAGGAACGGTTAACCTAGAAGAACGAAATTTGTGAGCCAAGTGGGATTGGTGTACTGATCATTAAATGGAAGTATCATCAAGATTGGGTGAAAAAATGTTTGCTGAGATTTCAGGAAACTCACAGTTTTTTGGAAGCCTGGCAACCCTTTCTATGAAACGGGATTCTCGTCAGTCTCTGCTTGGGGCTACTTCAATAGCACACAAACCATAGCGATAGAACTTGGAACTACATTATTGTGCCAAGTTTCAAAGAGCTAGCACAAACCGTGTTTGATTTAGAGTTCCAACTACATGTATCCATATAGGAGAAAACAGAGTGAAACCTAAACATGAAAAACGGTTACTGCAAAGGAACGGTTTAACCTAGAAGAACGAAATTTGGTGAGCCAAGTGGATTGGTGTACTGATCATTAAATGGAAGTATCATCAAGACTGGTGAAAAATGTTTGCTGAGATTTCTGGAAACTCGCAGTTTTTGGAAGCCTGGCAACGCCTTTCTATGAAAGGATTCTCGTCAGTCTCTGCTTGGGGCTACTTCAATAGCACACAAACCATAGCGATAGAACTTGGAACTACATTATTGTGCCAAGTTTCAAAGAGCTAGCACAAACCGTGTTTGATTTAGAGTTCCAACTACATGTATCCATATAGGAGAAAACAGAGTGAAACCTAATCATGAAAACGGTTACTGCAAAGGAACGGTTTAACTAGAAGAACGAAATTTAGTGAGCCAACTGGGATTCGTGTACTGATCACTACCTGCAAGTATCATCAAGATTGGGTGAAAAAATGTTTGCTGAGATTTCAGGAAACTCGTAGTTTTTTGGAAGCTTGATATCCCCTTCAATGAAAGGGATTCTCCTCAGTCTCTGCTTGGGGCTACTTCAAAAGCACACAAATCATAGCGACAGAACTTGGAACTTCATTATTGTGCCAAGTTTCAAAGAGCTAGCACAAACCGTGTTTGATTTAGAGTTCCAACTACATGTATCCATATAGGAGAATACAGAGTGAAACCTAAACATGAAAACGGTTACTGCAAAGGAACGGTTTAACCTAGAAGAACGAAATTTTGTGATCCAAGTGGGATTCATGTACTGATCACTACCTGCAAGTATCTTCAAGATTGGGTGAAAAAATGTTTGCTGAGATTTCAGGAAACTCGCAGTTTTTTGGAAGCTTGGCAACCTCTTTCAATGTAAGGGATTCTCGTCAGTCTCTGCTTGGGGCTACTTCAATAGCACACAAACCATAGCGATAGAACTTGGAACTACATTATTGTGCCAAGTTTCAAAGAGCTAGCACAAACCGTGTTTGATTTAGAGTTCCAACTACACGTATCTATATAGGAGAAAACAGAGTGAAACCTAAACATGAAAGCGGTTACTGCAAAGGAACGTTTTACCTAGAAGAACGAAATTGGTGAGGCCAAGTGGGATTGGTGTACTGATAATTAAATGGAAGTATCATCAAGATTTGGTGAAATAATGTTGCTGAGATTTCAGGAAACTCGCAGTTTTTGGAAGCCTCCAACCACTTTCAATGAAAGTGATTCTCGTCAGTCTCTGCTTGGGGCTACTTCAATAGCACACAAACCATAGCGATAGAACTTGAAACTACATTATTGTGCCAGGTTTCAAAGAGCTAGCACAAACCGTGTTTGATTTAGAGTTCCAACTACATGTATCTATATAGGAGAAAACAGAGTGAAACCTAAATATGAAAACGATTACTGCAAGGAACGGTGTAACCTAGAAGAACGAAATTTGGTGAGCCAAGTGGGATTGGTGTACTGATCATTAAATGGAAGTATCATCAAGACTGGGTGAAAAATGTTTGCTGAGATTTCAGGAAACTCGCAGTTTTTTGGAAGCCTGGCAACGCCTTTCTATGAAAGGGATTCTCGTCAGTCTCTGCTTGGGGCTACTTCAATAGCACACAAACCATAGCGATAGAACTTGGAACTACATTATTGTGCCAAGTTTCAAAGAGCTAGCACAAACCGTGTTTGATTTAGAGTTCCAACTACATGTATCCATATAGGAGAAAACAGAGTGAAACCTAATCATGAAAACGGTTACTGCAAAGGAACGTTTTAACCTAGAAGAACGAAATTTAGTGAGCCAAGTGGGATTCGTGTACTGATCACTACATGCAAGTATCATTAAGATTGGGTGAAAAATTGGTTTCTGAGATTTCAGGGAAACTCGTAGTTTTTTTAAGCCTGGCAACCCCTTTCAATGAAAGGGATTCTCGTCAGTCTCTGCTTGGGGCTACTTCAATAGCACACAAACCATAGCGATAGAACTTGGAACTACATTATTGTGCCAAGTTTCAAAGAGCTAGCACAAACCATGTTTGATTTAGATTTCCAACTACATGTATCCATATAGGAGAAAACAGAGTGAAACCTAAACATGAAAACGGTTACTGCAAAGGAACGGTTTAACCTAGAAGAACGAAATTTGGTGAGCCACGTGGGATGGTGTACTGATCATTAAATGGAAGTATCATCAAGATTGGGTGAAAAAATGTTTGCTGAGATTTCAGGAAACTGGTAGTTTTTTGGAAGCTTGGCAACCCCTTTCAATGAAAGGGATTCTCGTCAGTATCTGCTTGGGCTACTTCAATAGCACACAAACCATAGCCATAGAACTTGGAACTACATTATTGTGCCAAGTTTCAAAGAGCTAGCACAAACCGTGTTTGATTTAGAGTTCCAACTACATGTATCCATATAGGAGAAAACAGAGTGAAACCTAAACATGAAAACGGTTACTGCAAAGGAACGGTTTAACCTAGAAGAACGAAATTTGGTGAGCCAAGTGGGATTCGTGTACTGATCATTAAATGGAAGTATCATCAAGACTGGGTGAAAATGTTTGCTGAGATTTCAGTCAGGAAACTCGTTGTTTTTTGAAGCCTGGCAACCCCTTTCTATGAAAGGGATTCTCGTCAGTCTCTGCTTGGGGCTAGTTCAATAGCACACAAACCAATAGCGATAGAACTTGAACTACATTATTGTGCCAAGTTTCAAAGAGCTAGCACAAACCGTGTTTGATTTAGAGTTCCAACTACATGTATCCATATAGGAGAATACAGAGTGAAACCTAAACATGAAAACGGTTACTGCAAAGGAACGGTTTAACCTAGAAGAACGAAATTTTGTGATCCAAGTGGGATTCATGTACTGATCACTACCTGCAAGTATCTTCAAGATTGGGTGAAAAAATGTTTGCTGAGATTTCAGGAACTCGCAGTTTTTTGGAAGCTTGGCAACCTCTTTCAATGAAAGGGATTCTCGTCAGTCTCTGCTTGGGGCTACTTCAATAGCACACAAACCATAGCGATAGAACTTGGAACTACATTATTGTGCCAAGTTTCAAAGAGCTAGCACAAACCGTGTTTGATTTAGAGTTCCAACTACACGTATCTATATAGGAGAAAACAGAGTGAAACCTAAACATGAAAGCGGTTACTGCAAAGGAACGTTTTAACCTAGAAGAACGAAATTTGGTGAGCCAAGTGGGATTGGTGTACTGATAATTAAATGGAAGTATCATCAAGATTTGGTGAAATAATGTTTGCTGAGATTTCAGGAAACTCGCAGTTTTTTGGAAGCCTCCAACCACTTTCAATGAAAGTGATTCTCGTCAGTCTCTGCTTGGGGCTACTTCAATAGCACACAAACCATAGCGATAGAACTTGGAACTACATTATTGTGCCAAGTTTCAAAGAGCTAGCACAAACCGTGTTTGATTTAGAGTTCCAACTACATGTATCCATATAGGAAAAAACAGAGTGAAACCTAAACATGAAAACAGTTACTGCAAAGGAACGGTTTAACCTAGAAGAACGAAATTTGGTGAGCCAAGTGGGATTTTGTACTGATCATTAAATGGAAGTATCATCAAGATTGGGTGAAAAAATGTTTGCTGAGATTACAGGAAACTCGCAGGTTTTTGGAAGCCTGGCAACCCCTTTCAATGAAGGGATTCTCGTCAGTCTCTGCTTGGGGCTACTTCAATAGCACACAAACCATAGCGATAGAACTTGGAACTACATTATTGTGCCAAGTTTCAAAGAGCTAGCACAAACCGTGTTTGATTTAGAGTTCCAACTACATGTATCCATATAGGAGAAAACAGAGTGAAACCTAAACATGAAAACGGTTACTGCAAAGGAAGGGTTTAACTAGAAGAACGAAATTTGGTGAGCCAAGTGGGATTGGTGTACTGATCATTAAATGGAAGTATCATCAAGATTGGGTTAAAAAATGTTTGCTGAGATTTCAGGAAACTCGTAGTTTTTTGGAGCTTGGCAACCCCTTTCAATGAAAGGGATTCTCGTCAGTCTCTGCTTGGGGCTACTTCAATAGCACACAAACCATAGCCAGAGAACTTGGAACTACATTATTGTGCCAAGTTCAAAGAGCTAGCACAAACCGTGTTTGATTTAGAGTTCCAACTACATGTATCCATATAGGAGAAAACAGAGTGAAACCTAAACATGAAAACGGTCACTGCAAAGGAACGTTTAACCTAGAAGAACGAAATTTTGTGAGCCAAGTGGGATTCGTGTACTGATCACTACCTGCAAGTATCATCAAGATTGGGTGAAAAAATGTTTGCTGAGATTTCAGGAAACTCGCAGTTTTTGGAAGCCTGGCAACCCCTTTCCATGAAAGGGATTCTCGTCAGTCTCTGCTTGGGGCTACTTCAATAGCACACAAACCTTAGCGATAGAACTTGGAACTACATTATTGTGCCAAGTTTCAAAGAGATAGCACAAACCGTGTTGATTTAGAGTTCCAACTACATGTATCCATATAGGAGAAAACAGAGTGAAACCTAAACATGAAAACGGTTACTGCAAAGGAACGGTTTAACCTAGAAGAACGATATTGGTGAGCCAAGTGGGATTGGTGTACTGATCATTAAATGGAAGTATCATCAAGATTGGGTGAAAAATGTTAGCTGAGATTTCAGGAAACTCGTAGTTTTTTGGAACCTTGATAACCCCTTTCAATGAAACGGATTCCTCGTAAGTCTCTGCTTGGGGCTACTTCAATAGCACACAAACCATAGCGATAGAACTTGGAACTACATTCTTGTGCCAAGTTTCAAAGAGCTAGCACAAACCGTGTTTGATTTAGAGTTCCAACTACATGTATCTATATAGGAGAAAACAGAGTGAAACCTAAACAGGAAAACGGTTACTGCAAAGGAACGGTTTAACCTAGAAGAACGAAATTTGGTGAGCCAAGTGGGATGGTGTACTGATTATTAAATAGAAGTATCATCAAGATTGGGTGAAAAAAGTTTGCTGAGATTTCAGGAAACTCGTAGTTTTTTGGAAGCTTGGCAACCACTTTCAATGAAAGGGATTCTCGTCAGCCTCTGCTTGGGGCTACTTCAATAGCACACACACCATAGCGATAGAACTTGGAACTACATTATTGTGCCAAGTTTCAAAGAGCTAGCACAAACCGTGTTTGATTTAGAGTTCCAAATACATGTATCCATATAGGAGAAAACAGAGTGAAACCTAAACATGAAAACGGTTACTGCAAAGGAACGGTTTAACCTAGAAGAACGAAATTTGGTGAGCCAAGTGGGATTCGTGTACTGATCACTACCTGCAAGTATCATCAAGATTGGGTGAAAAAATGTTTGCTGAGATTTCAGGAAACTCGCAGTTTTTTGGAAGCTAGGCAACCCTTTCAATGAAAGGGATTCTCGTCAGTCTCTGCTTGGGGCTACTTCAATAGCACACAAACCATAGAGATAGAACTTGGAACTACATTAGTGTGCGAAGTTTCAAAGAGCTAGCACAAACCGTGTTTGATTTAGAGTTCCAACTACATGTATCTATATAGAGAAAACAGAGTGAAACCTAAACATGAAAACGGTTACTGCAAAGGACGTTTTAACCTAGAAGAACGAAATTTGGTGATCCAAGTGGGATTGGTGTACTGATCATTAAATAGAAGTATCATCAAGATTGGGTGAAAAAATGTTAGCTGAGATTTCAGGAAACTCGTAGTATTTTGGAAGTTGGCAACCCCTTTCAATGAAAGGGATTCTCCTCAGTCTCTGCTTGGGGCTACTTCAATAGCACACAAACCATAGCGATAGAACTTGGAACTACATTATTGTGCCAAGTTTCAAAGAGATAGCACAAACCGTGTTTGATTTAGAGTTCCAACTACATGTATCCATATAGGAGAAAACAGAGTGAAACCTAAACATGAAAACGGTTACTGAAAAGGAACGGTTTAACCTAGAAGAATGAAATTTGGTGAGCCAAGTGGGATTGGTGTACTCACCATTAAATGGAAGTATCATCAAGATTGGGTGAAAAAATGTTTGCTGAGATTTCGGGAAACTCGTAGTTTTTTGGAAGCTTGGCAATCCCTTTCAATGAAAGGGATTCTCGTCAGTCTCTGCTTGGGGCTACTTCAATAGCACACAAATCATAGCGATAGAAATTGGAACTATATTATTGTGCCAAGTTTCAAAGAGCTAGCACAAACCGTGTTTGATTTAGAGTTCCAACTACATGTATCCATATAGGAGAAAACAGAGTGAAACCTAAACATTAAAACGATTACTGCAAAGGAACGGTTTTAACCTAGAAGAAGGAAATTTGGTGAGCCAAGTGGTATTGGTGTACTGATCATTAAATGGAAGTATCATCAAGATTGGGTGAAAAAATGTTTGCTGAGATTTCTGGAAACTCGTAGTTTTTTGGAAGCTTGGCAACCCCTTTCAATGAAAGGGATTCTCGTCAGTTCTCTGCTTGGGGGCTACTTCAATAGCACACAAACCCTAGCGATAGAACTTGAAACTACATTATTGTGCCAAGTTTCAAAGAGCTAGCACAAACCGTGTTTGATTTAGATTTCCAAATACATGTATCTACATAGGAGAAAACAGAGTGAAACCTAAATATGAAAACGATTACTGCAAAGAAACACGGTTTAACCTAGAAGAACGAAATTTGGTGAGCCAAGTGGGATTGGTGTACTGATCATTAAATGGAATTATCATCAAGACTGGGTGGAAAAAATGTTTGCTGAGATTTCAGAAACTCGCAGTTTTTTGGAAGCCTGGCAACCCTTTCCATGATAGGGATTCTCGTCAGTCTCTGCTTGGGGCGACTTCAATAGCACACAAACCATAGCGATAGAACTTGGAACTACATTATTGTGCCAAGTTTCAAAGAGCTAGCACAAACCGTGTTGATTTAGAGTTCCAACTACATGTATCCATATAGGAGAATACATAGTGAAACCTAAACATGAAAACGGTTACTGCAAAGGAACTTTTTAACCTAGAAGAACGAAATTTGGTGAGCCAAGTGGGATGGTGTACTGATCATTAAATGGAAGTATCATCAAGATTGGGTGAAAAAAATGTTTGCTGAGATATCAGGAAACTCGTAGTTTTTTGGAAGCTTGGCAACCCCTTTCAATGAAAGGGATTCTCGTCAGTCTCTGTTTGGGGCTTCTTCAATAGCACACAAACCATAGCGATAGAACTTGGAACTACATTATTGTGCCAAGTTTCAAAGAGCTAGCACAAACCGTGTTTGATTAGAGTTCCAACTACATGTATCCATATAGGAGAAAACAGAGTGAAACCTAAACATGAAAACGGTTACTGCAAAGGAACGGTTTAACCTAGAAGAACGAAATTTGGTGAGCCAAGTGGGATTCGTGTACTGATCACTACCTGCAAGTATCATCAAGATTGGGTGAAAAAATGTTTGCTGAGATTTCAGGAAACTCGCAGTTTTTTGGAAGCTTGGCAACCCCTTTCAATGAAAGGGATTCTCGTCAGTCTCTGCTTGGGGCTACTTCAAAAGCACACAAACCATAGCGATAGAACTTGGAACTACATTATTGTGCCAAGTTTAAAAGAGCTAGCAAAAACCGTGTTTGATTTAGAGTTCCAACTACATGTATCCATATAGGAGAAACAGAGTGAAACCTAAACATGAAAACGGTTACTGCAAAGGAACGGTTTAACCAAGAAGAAACGAAATTTAGTGAGCCAAGTGAGATTCGTGTACTGATCACTATCTGCAAGTATCATCAAGATTGGGTGAAAAAATGTTTGCTGAGATTTCAGGAAACTCGCAGTTTTTGGAAGCTTGGCAACCCCTTTCAATGAAAGGGATTCTCGTCAGTTTTCTGCTTGGGGCTACTTCAATAGCACACAAAACCATAGCGATAGAACTTGGAACTACATTATTGTGCCAAGTTTCAAAGAGCTAGCACAAACCGTGTTTGACTTAGAGTTCCAACTACATGTATCCATATAGAGAAACAGAGTGAAACCTAAACATGAAAACGGTTACTGCAAAGGAACGGTTTAACCTAGAAGAACGAAATTTGGTGAGCCAAGTGGGATTGGTGTACTGATCATTAAATGGAAGTATCATCAAGATTGGGTGAAAAAATGTTTGCTGAGATTTCAGGAAACTCGTAGTTTTTTGGAAGCTTGGCAACCCGTTAAATGAGAGGGATCTCGTCAGTCTCTGCTTGGGGCTACTTCAATAGCACACAAACCCTAGCGATAGAACTTGAAACTACATTATTGTGCCAGGTTTCAAAGAGGTAGCACAAACCGTGTTGATTTAGAGTTCCAACTACATGTATCTATATAGGAGAAAACAGAGTGAAACCTAAATATGAAAACGATTACTGCAAAGGAACGGTTTTAACCTAGAAGAACGAAATTTGGTGAGCCAAGTGGGATTGGTGTACAGATCATTAAATGGAAGTATCATCAAGACTGGGTGAAAAAATGTTTGCTGAGACTTCAGGAACTCGCCGTTTTTTGGAAGCCTATCAACGCCTTTCTATGAAAGGGATTCTCGGGCTGGAGATGTGGCTCAGCGGTAGCGCGCTCGCCTGGCATGCGTGCGGCCCGGGTTCGATCCTCAGCACCACATACAAACAAAGATGTTGTGTCCGCCGAGAACTAAAAAATAAATATTAAAAATTCTCTCTCTCTCTCTCTCTCTCTCCCTCTCTCACTCTCTCTTTAAAAAAAAAAAAAAAAAAAGAAAGGGATTCTCGTCAGTCTCTGCTTGGGGCTACTTCAATAGCACACAAACCATAGCGATAGAACTTGGAACTACATTATTGTGCCAAGTTTCAAAGAGCTAGCACAAACCGTGTTTGATTTAGAGTTCCAACTACATGTATCCATATAGGAGAAAACAGAGTGAAACCTAAACATGAAACGGTTACTGCAAAGGAACGGTTTAACCTAGAAGAACGAAATTTGGTGAGCCAAGTGGGATTCGTGTACTGATCCACCTGCAAGTATCATCAAGATTGGGTGAAAAATGTTTGCTGAGACTTCAGGAAACTCGTAGTTTTTGGAAGCTTGTTAACCCTTTCATGAGAGGGATTCTCGTCAGTCTCTGCTTGGGGCTACTTCAAAAGCACACAAATCATAGCGACAGAACTGGAACTACATTATTGTTGCCAAGTTTCAAAGAGCTAGCACAAACCGTGTTTGATTAGAGTTCCAACTACATGTATCCATATAGGAGAAAACAGAGTGAAACTTAAACATGAAAACAGTTACTGCAAAGGAACGGTTTAATCTAGAAGAACGAAATTTGGTGAGCCAAGTGGGATTGGTGTACTGATCATTAAATGGAAGTATCATCAAGACTGGGTGAAAAAATGTTTGCTGAGATTTCTGGAAACTCGCAGTTTTTTGGAAGCCTGGCAACGCCTTTCTATGAAAGGGATTCTCGTCAGTCTCTGCTTGGGGCTACTTCAATAGCACACAAACCATAGCGGTAGAACTTTGAACTACATTATTTTGTCAAGTTTCAAAGAGCTAGCACAAAACCGTGTTTGATTTAGAGTTCCAACTACATGTATCCATATAGGAGAAAACAGAGTGAAACCTAAACATGAAAACGGTTACTGCAAAGGAAGGTTTAACCTAGAAAGAACGAAATTTGGTGAGCCAAGTGGGATTCGTGTACTGATCACTACCTGCAAGTATCATCAAGATTGGGTGAAAAAATGTTTGCTGAGATTTCAGAAACTCGCAGTTTTTGGAAGCCTGGCAACCCCTTTCTATGAAAGGGATTCTCGTCAGTCTCTGCTTGGGGCTACTTCAATAGCACACAAACCATAGCGATAGAACTTGGAACTACATTATTGTGCCAAGTTTCAAAGAGCTAGCACAAACCGTGTTTGATTTAGAGTTCCAAATACATGTATCCATATAGGAGAAAACAGAGTGAAACCTAATCATGAAAACGGTTACTGCAAAGGAACGTTTAACCGAGAAGAACGAAATTTAGTGAGCCAAGTGGGATTCGTGTACTGATCACTACATGCAAGTATCATCTAGATTGGGTGAAAAATTGTTGCTGAGATTTCAGGAAACTCGTAGTTTTTTGGAAGCTTTGCAACCCCTTTCAATGAAAGGGATTCTCGACAGTCTCTGCTTAGGGCTACTTCAATAGCACACAAACCCTAGCGATAGATCATAAAACAACATTATTGTGCCAAGTTTCAAAGAGCTAGCACAAACCGTGTTTGATTTAGAGTTCCAACTACATGTATCTATATAGGAGAAAACAGAGTGAAACCTAAAATATGAAAACGATTACTGCAAAGAACGGTTTAACCTAGAAGAATGAATTTGGTGAGCCAAGTGGGATTCGTGTACTGATCATTAAATGGAAGTATCATCAAGACTGGGTGAAAAAATGTTTGCTGAGATTTCAGGAAACTCGTAGTTTTTTGGAAGCCTGGCAACCCCTTTCTATGAAAGGGATTCTCGTCAGTCTCTGCTTGGGGCTAGTTCAATAGCACACAAACCATAGCGATAGAACTTGGAACTACATATTGTGCCAAGTTTCAAAGAGCTAGCACAAAACCGTGTTTGATTTAGAGTTCCAACTACATGTATCCATATAGGAGAAACAGAGTGAAACCTAAACATGAAAACGGTTACTGCAAAGGAACGGTTTAACCTAGAAGAACGAAATTTGGTCAGCCAAGTGGGATTCGTGTACTGATCATTAAATGGAAGTATCATCAAGACTGGGTGAAAAAATATTTGCTGAGATTTCTGGAAACTCGCAGTTTTTTGGAAGCCTGGCAACGCCTTTCTATGAAAGGGATTCTCCTCAGTCTCTGCTTGGGGCTACTTCAATAGCACACAAACCATAGCGATAGAACTTGGAACTACATTATTGTGCCAAGTTTCAAAGAGCTAGCACAAACCGTGTTTGATTTAGAGTTCCAACTACATGTATCCATATAGGAGAAAACAGAGTGAAACCCAATCATGAAAACGGTTACTGCAAAGGAACGGTTTATCCTAGAAGAACGAAATTTAGTGAGCCAACTGGGATTCGTGTACTGATCACTACCTGCAAGTATCATCAAGATTGGGTGAAAAAATGTTTGCTGAGATTTCAGGAAACTCGTAGTTTTTTGGAAGCTTGATATCCCCTTTCAATGAAAGGGATTCTCGTCAGTCTCTGCTTGGGGCTACTTCAAAAGCACACAAATCATAGCGACAGAACTTGGAACTTCATTATTGTGCCAAGTTTCAAAGAGCTAGCACAAACCGTGTTTGATTTAGAGTTCCAACTACATGTATCCATATAGGAGAATACAGAGTGAAACCTAAACATGAAAACGGTTACTGCAAAGGAACGGTTTAACCTAGAAGAACGAAATTTTGTGATCCAAGTGGGATTCATGTACTGATCACTACCTGCAAGTATCTTCAAGATTGGGTGAAAAAATGTTTGCTGAGATTTCAGGAAACTCGCAGTTTTTTGGAAGCTTGGCAACCTCTTTCAATGAAAGGGATTCTCGTCAGTCTCTGCTTGGGGCTACTTCAATAGCACACAAACCATAGCGATAGAACTTGGAACTACATTATTGTGCCAAGTTTCAAAGAGCTAGCACAAACCGTGTTTGATTTAGAGTTCCAACTACACGTATCTATATAGGAGAAAACAGAGTGAAACCTAAACATGAAAGCGGTTACTGCAAAGGAACGTTTTAACCTAGAAGAACGAAATTTGGTGAGCCAAGTGGGATTGGTGTACTGATAATTAAATGGAAGTATCATCAAGATTTGGTGAAATAATGTTTGCTGAGATTTCAGGAAACTCGCAGTTTTTTGGAAGCCTCCAACCACTTTCAATGAAAGTGATTCTCGTCAGTCTCTGCTTGGGGCTACTTCAATAGCACACAAACCATAGCGATAGAACTTGAAACTACATTATTGTGCCAGGTTTCAAAGAGCTAGCACAAACCGTGTTTGATTTAGAGTTCCAACTACATGTATCTATATAGGAGAAAACAGAGTGAAACCTAAATATGAAAACGATTACTGCAAAGGAACGGTTTAACCTAGAAGAACGAAATTTGGTGAGCCAAGTGGGATTGGTGTACTGATCATTAAATGGAAGTATCATCAAGATTGGGTGAAAAAATGTTTGCTGAGATTTCAGGAAACTCACAGTTTTTTGGAAGCCTGGCAACCCCTTTCTATGAAACGGATTCTCGTCAGTCTCTGCTTGGGGCTACTTCAATAGCACACAAACCATAGCGATAGAACTTGGAACTACATTATTGTGCCAAGTTTCAAAGAGCTAGCACAAACCGTGTTTGATTTAGAGTTCCAACTACATGTATCCATATAGGAGAAAACAGAGTGAAACCTAAACATGAAAACGGTTACTGCAAAGGAACGGTTTAACCTAGAAGAACGAAATTTGGTGAGCCAAGTGGGATTGGTGTACTGATCATTAAATGGAAGTATCATCAAGACTGGGTGAAAAAATGTTTGCTGAGATTTCTGGAAACTCGCAGTTTTTTGGAAGCCTGGCAACGCCTTTCTATGAAAGGGATTCTCGTCAGTCTCTGCTTGGGGCTACTTCAATAGCACACAAACCATAGCGATAGAACTTGGAACTACATTATTGTGCCAAGTTTCAAAGAGCTAGCACAAACCGTGTTTGATTTAGAGTTCCAACTACATGTATCCATATAGGAGAAAACAGAGTGAAACCTAATCATGAAAACGGTTACTGCAAAGGAACGGTTTAACCTAGAAGAACGAAATTTAGTGAGCTAACTGGGATTCGTGTACTGATCACTACCTGCAAGTATCATCAAGATTGGGTGAAAAAATGTTTGCTGAGATTTCAGGAAACTCGTAGTTTTTTGGAAGCTTGATATCCCCTTTCAATGAAAGGGATTCTCCTCAGTCTCTGCTTGGGGCTACTTCAAAAGCACACAAATCATAGCGACAGAACTTGGAACTTCATTATTGTGCCAAGTTTCAAAGAGCTAGCACAAACCGTGTTTGATTTAGAGTTCCAACTACATGTATCCATATAGGAGAATACAGAGTGAAACCTAAACATGAAAACGGTTACTGCAAAGGAACGGTTTAACCTAGAAGAACGAAATTTTGTGATCCAAGTGGGATTCATGTACTGATCACTACCTGCAAGTATCTTCAAGATTGGGTGAAAAAATGTTTGCTGAGATTTCAGGAAACTCGCAGTTTTTTGGAAGCTTGGCAACCTCTTTCAATGTAAGGGATTCTCGTCAGTCTCTGCTTGGGGCTACTTCAATAGCACACAAACCATAGCGATAGAACTTGGAACTACATTATTGTGCCAAGTTTCAAAGAGCTAGCACAAACCGTGTTTGATTTAGAGTTCCAACTACACGTATCTATATAGGAGAAAACAGAGTGAAACCTAAACATGAAAGCGGTTACTGCAAAGGAACGTTTTAACCTAGAAGAACGAAATTTGGTGAGCCAAGTGGGATTGGTGTACTGATAATTAAATGGAAGTATCATCAAGATTTGGTGAAATAATGTTTGCTGAGATTTCAGGAAACTCGCAGTTTTTTGGAAGCCTCCAACCACTTTCAATGAAAGTGATTCTCGTCAGTCTCTGCTTGGGGCTACTTCAATAGCACACAAACCATAGCGATAGAACTTGAAACTACATTATTGTGCCAGGTTTCAAAGAGCTAGCACAAACCGTGTTTGATTTAGAGTTCCAACTACATGTATCTATATAGGAGAAAACAGAGTGAAACCTAAATATGAAAACGATTACTGCAAAGGAACGGTGTAACCTAGAAGAACGAAATTTGGTGAGCCAAGTGGGATTGGTGTACTGATCATTAAATGGAAGTATCATCAAGACTGGGTGAAAAAATGTTTGCTGAGATTTCAGGAAACTCGCAGTTTTTTGGAAGCCTGGCAACGCCTTTCTATGAAAGGGATTCTCGTCAGTCTCTGCTTGGGGCTACTTCAATAGCACACAAACCATAGCGATAGAACTTGGAACTACATTATTGTGCCAAGTTTCAAAGAGCTAGCACAAACCGTGTTTGATTTAGAGTTCCAACTACATGTATCCATATAGGAGAAAACAGAGTGAAACCTAATCATGAAAACGGTTACTGCAAAGGAACGTTTTAACCTAGAAGAACGAAATTTAGTGAGCCAAGTGGGATTCGTGTACTGATCACTACATGCAAGTATCATTAAGATTGGGTGAAAAATTGGTTTCTGAGATTTCAGGAAACTCGTAGTTTTTTTTAAGCCTGGCAACCCCTTTCAATGAAAGGGATTCTCGTCAGTCTCTGCTTGGGGCTACTTCAATAGCACACAAACCATAGCGATAGAACTTGGAACTACATTATTGTGCCAAGTTTCAAAGAGCTAGCACAAACCATGTTTGATTTAGATTTCCAACTACATGTATCCATATAGGAGAAAACAGAGTGAAACCTAAACATGAAAACGGTTACTGCAAAGGAACGGTTTAACCTAGAAGAACGAAATTTGGTGAGCCACGTGGGATTGGTGTACTGATCATTAAATGGAAGTATCATCAAGATTGGGTGAAAAAATGTTTGCTGAGATTTCAGGAAACTGGTAGTTTTTTGGAAGCTTGGCAACCCCTTTCAATGAAAGGGATTCTCGTCAGTATCTGCTTGGGGCTACTTCAATAGCACACAAACCATAGCCATAGAACTTGGAACTACATTATTGTGCCAAGTTTCAAAGAGCTAGCACAAACCGTGTTTGATTTAGAGTTCCAACTACATGTATCCATATAGGAGAAAACAGAGTGAAACCTAAACATGAAAACGGTTACTGCAAAGGAACGGTTTAACCTAGAAGAACGAAATTTGGTGAGCCAAGTGGGATTCGTGTACTGATCATTAAATGGAAGTATCATCAAGACTGGGTGAAAAAATGTTTGCTGAGATTTCAGGAAACTCGTAGTTTTTTGGAAGCCTGGCAACCCCTTTCTATGAAAGGGATTCTCGTCAGTCTCTGCTTGGGGCTAGTTCAATAGCACACAAACCATAGCGATAGAACTTGGAACTACATTATTGTGCCAAGTTTCAAAGAGCTAGCACAAACCGTGTTTGATTTAGAGTTCCAACTACATGTATCCATATAGGAGAATACAGAGTGAAACCTAAACATGAAAACGGTTACTGCAAAGGAACGGTTTAACCTAGAAGAACGAAATTTTGTGATCCAAGTGGGATTCATGTACTGATCACTACCTGCAAGTATCTTCAAGATTGGGTGAAAAAATGTTTGCTGAGATTTCAGGAAACTCGCAGTTTTTTGGAAGCTTGGCAACCTCTTTCAATGAAAGGGATTCTCGTCAGTCTCTGCTTGGGGCTACTTCAATAGCACACAAACCATAGCGATAGAACTTGGAACTACATTATTGTGCCAAGTTTCAAAGAGCTAGCACAAACCGTGTTTGATTTAGAGTTCCAACTACACGTATCTATATAGGAGAAAACAGAGTGAAACCTAAACATGAAAGCGGTTACTGCAAAGGAACGTTTTAACCTAGAAGAACGAAATTTGGTGAGCCAAGTGGGATTGGTGTACTGATAATTAAATGGAAGTATCATCAAGATTTGGTGAAATAATGTTTGCTGAGATTTCAGGAAACTCGCAGTTTTTTGGAAGCCTCCAACCACTTTCAATGAAAGTGATTCTCGTCAGTCTCTGCTTGGGGCTACTTCAATAGCACACAAACCATAGCGATAGAACTTGGAACTA
Source organism: Urocitellus parryii (assembly GCF_045843805.1). Lineage (NCBI taxonomy): Eukaryota > Metazoa > Chordata > Mammalia > Rodentia > Sciuridae > Urocitellus > Urocitellus parryii. The sequence goes on from NW_027553423.1 coordinate 17,802, forward strand.
CATTATTGTGCCAAGTTTCAAAGAGCTAGCACAAACCGTGTTTGATTTAGAGTTCCAACTACATGTATCCATATAGGAAAAAACAGAGTGAAACCTAAACATGAAAACAGTTACTGCAAAGGAACGGTTTAACCTAGAAGAACGAAATTTGGTGAGCCAAGTGGGATTTTGTACTGATCATTAAATGGAAGTATCATCAAGATTGGGTGAAAAAATGTTTGCTGAGATTACAGGAAACTCGCAGGTTTTTGGAAGCCTGGCAACCCCTTTCAATGAAAGGGATTCTCGTCAGTCTCTGCTTGGGGCTACTTCAATAGCACACAAACCATAGCGATAGAACTTGGAACTACATTATTGTGCCAAGTTTCAAAGAGCTAGCACAAACCGTGTTTGATTTAGAGTTCCAACTACATGTATCCATATAGGAGAAAACAGAGTGAAACCTAAACATGAAAACGGTTACTGCAAAGGAAGGGTTTAACCTAGAAGAACGAAATTTGGTGAGCCAAGTGGGATTGGTGTACTGATCATTAAATGGAAGTATCATCAAGATTGGGTTAAAAAATGTTTGCTGAGATTTCAGGAAACTCGTAGTTTTTTGGAAGCTTGGCAACCCCTTTCAATGAAAGGGATTCTCGTCAGTCTCTGCTTGGGGCTACTTCAATAGCACACAAACCATAGCCAGAGAACTTGGAACTACATTATTGTGCCAAGTTTCAAAGAGCTAGCACAAACCGTGTTTGATTTAGAGTTCCAACTACATGTATCCATATAGGAGAAAACAGAGTGAAACCTAAACATGAAAACGGTCACTGCAAAGGAACGGTTTAACCTAGAAGAACGAAATTTTGTGAGCCAAGTGGGATTCGTGTACTGATCACTACCTGCAAGTATCATCAAGATTGGGTGAAAAAATGTTTGCTGAGATTTCAGGAAACTCGTAGTTTTTTGGAAGCTTGATATCCCCTTTCAATGAAAGGGATTCTCGTCAGTCTCTGCTTGGGGCTACTTCAATAGCACACAAATCATAGCGACAGAACTTGGAACTACATTATTGTGCCAAGTTTCAAAGAGCTAGCACAAACCGTGTTTGATTTAGAGTTCCAACTACATGTATCTATATAGGAGAAAACAGAGTGAAACCTAAACATGAAAACAGTTACTGCAAAGGAACGGTTTAATCTAGAAGAACGAAATTTGGTGAGCCAAGTGGGATTGGTGTACTGATCATTAAATGGAAGTATCATCAAGATTGGGTGAAAAAATCTTTGCTGAGATTTCAGTAAACTTGTAGTTTTTTGGAAGCTTGGCAACCCCTTTCAATGAAAGGGATTCTCGTCAGTCTCTGCTTGGGGCTACTTCAATAGCACACAAACCATAGCGATAGAACTTGGAACTACATTATTGTGCCAAGTTTCAAAGAGCTAGCACAACCGTGTTTGATTTAGAGTTCCAACTACATGTATCCATATAGGAGAAAACAGAGTGTAACCTAAATATGAAAACGATTACTGCAAAGGAACGGTTTAACCTAGAAGAACGAAATTTGGTGAGCCAAGTGGGATTGGTGTACTGATCATTAAATGGAAGTATCATCAAGACTGGGTGAAAAAAAGTTTGCTGAGATTTCAGGATACTCGCAGTTTTTTGGAAGCCTGGCAACCCCTTTCTATGAAAGGGATTCTCGTCAGTCTCTGCTTGGGGCTACTTCAATAGCACACAAACCATAGCGATAGAACTTGGAACTACATTATTGTGCCAAGTTTCAAAGAGCTAGCACAAACCGTGTTTGATTTAGAGTTCCAACTACATGTATCCATATAGGAGAAAACAGAGTGAAACCTAAACATGAAAACGGTTACTGCAAAGGAACGTTTTAACCGAGAAGAACGAAATTTAGTGAGCCAAGTGGGATTCGTGTACTGATCACTACATGCAAGTATCATCTAGATTGGGTGAAAAATTGTTTGCTGAGATTTCAGGAAACTCGTAGTTTTTTGGAAGCTTTGCAACCCCTTTCAATGAAAGGGATTCTCGTCAGTCTCTGCTTAGGGATACTTCAATAGCACACAAACCCTAGCGATAGATCATAAAACAACATTATTGTGCCAAGTTTCAAAGAACTAGCACAAACCGTGTTTGATTTAGAGTTCCAACTACATGTATCTATATAGGAGAAAACAGAGTGAAACCTAAATATGAAAACGATTACTGCAAAGGAACGGTTTAACCTAGAAGAATGAAATTTGGTGAGCCAAGTGGGATTGGTGTACTGATCATTAAATGGAAGTATCATCAAGATTGGGTGAAAAAATGTTTGCTGAGATTTCAGGAAACTCGCAGTTTTTTTTAAGCCTGGCAACCCCTTTCTATGAAACGTATTCTCGTCAGTCTCTGCTTGGGGCTACTTCAATAGCACACAAACCATAGCGATAGAACTTGGAACTACATTATTGTGCCAAGTTTCAACGAGCTAGCACAAACCGTGTTTGATTTAGAGTTCCAACTACATGTATCCATATAGGAGAAAACAGAGTGAAACCTAAACATGAAAACGGTTACTGCAAAGGAACGGTTTAACCTAGAAGAACGAAATTTGGTGAGCCAAGTGGGATTGGTGTACTGATCATTAAATGGAAGTATCATCAAGACTGGGTGAAAAAATGTTTGCTGAGATTTCAGGATACTCGCAGTTTTTTGGAAGCCTGGCAACCCCTTTCTATGAAAGGGATTCTCCTCAGTCTCTGCTTGGGGCTACTTCAATAGCACACAAACCATAGCGATAGAACTTGGAACTACATTATTGTGCCAAGTTTCAAAGAGCTAGCACAAACCGTGTTTGATTTAGAGTTCCAACAACATGTATCCATATAGGAGAAAACAGAGTGAAACCTAATCATGAAAACGGTTACTGCAAAGGAACGTTTTAACCGAGAAGAACGAAATTTAGTGAGCCAAGTGGGATTCGTGTACTGATCACTACATGCAAGTATCATCTAGATTGGGTGAAAAATTGTTTGCTGAGATTTCAGGAAACTCGTAGTTTTTTGGAAGCTTTGCAACCCCTTTCAATGAAAGGGATTCTCGTCAGTCTCTGCTTGGGGCTACTTCAATAGCACACAAACCCTAGCGATAGATCATAAAACTACATTATTGTGCCAAGTTTCAAAGAGCTAGCACAAACCGTGTTTGATTTAGAGTTCCAACTACATGTATCTATATAGGAGAAAACAGAGTGACCTAAATATGAAAACGATTACTGCAAAGGAACGGTTTAACCTAGAAGAACGAAATTTGGTGAGCCAAGTGGGATTGGTGTACTGATCATTAAATGGAAGTATCATCAAGATTGGGTGAAAAAATGTTTGCTGAGATTTCAGGAAACTCACAGTTTTTTGGAAGCCTGGCAACCCCTTTCTATGAAACAGATTCTCGTCAGTCTCTGCTTGGGGCTACTTCAATAGCACACAAACCATAGCGATAGAACTTGGAACTACATTATTGTGCCAAGTTTCAAAGAGCTAGCACAAACCGTGTTTGATTTAGAGTTCCAACTACATGTATCCATATAGGAGAAAACAGAGTGAAACCTAAACATGAAAACGGTTACTGCAAAGGAACGGTTTAACCTAGAAGAACGAAATTTGGTGAGCCAAGTGGGATTGGTGTACTGATCATTAAATGGAAGTATCATCAAGACTGGGTGAAAAAATGTTTGCTGAGATTTCTGGAAACTCGCAGTTTTTTGGAAGCCTGGCAACGCCTTTCTATGAAAGGGATTCTCGTCAGTCTCTGCTTGGGGCTACTTCAATAGCACACAAACCATAGCGATAGAACTTGGAACTACATTCTTGTGCCAAGTTTCAAAGAGCTAGCACAAACCGTGTTTGATTTAGAGTTCCAACTACATGTATCCATATAGGAGAAAACAGAGTGAAACCTAATCATGAAAACGGTTACTGCAAAGGAACGGTTTAACCTAGAAGAACGAAATTTAGTGAGCCAACTGGGATTCGTGTACTGATCACTACCTGCAAGTATCATCAAGATTGGGTGAAAAAATGTTTGCTGAGATTTCAGGAAACTCGTAGTTTTTTGGAAGCTTGATATCCCCTTTCAATGAAAGGGATTCTCGTCAGTCTCTGCTTGGGGCTACTTCAAAAGCACACAAATCATAGCGACAGAACTTGGAACTTCATTATTGTGCCAAGTTTCAAAGAGCTAGCACAAACCGTGTTTGATTTAGAGTTCCAACTACATGTATCCATATAGGAGAATACAGAGTGAAACCTAAACATGAAAACGGTTACTGCAAAGGAACGGTTTAACCAAGAAGAACGAAATTTTGTGATCCAAGTGGGATTCATGTACTGATCACTACCTGCAAGTATCATCAAGATTGGGTGAAAAAATGTTTGCTGAGATTTCAGGAAACTCGCAGTTTTTTGGAAGCCTCCAACCACGTTCAATGAAAGTGATTCTCGTCAGTCTCTGCTTGGGGCTACTTCAATAGCACACAAACCATAGCGATAGAACTTGGAACTACATTATTGTGCCAAGCTTCAAAGAGCTAGCACAAACCATGTTTGATTTAGAGTTCCAACTACATGTATCCATATAGGAAAAAACAGAGTGAAACCTAAACATGAAAACAGTTACTGCAAAGGAACGGTTTAACCTAGAAGAACGAAATTTGGTGAGCCAAGTGGGATTTTGTACTGATCATTAAATGGAAGTATCATCAAGATTGGGTGAAAAAATGTTTGCTGAGATTACAGGAAACTCGCAGGTTTTTGGAAGCCTGGCAACCCCTTTCAATGAAAGGGATTCTCGTCAGTCTCTGCTTGGGGCTATTTCAATAGCACACAAACCATAGCGATAGAACTTGGAACTACATTATTGTGCCAAGTTTCAAATAGCTAGCACAAACCGTGTTTGATTTAGAGTTCCAACTACATGTATCCATATAGGAGAAAACAGAGTGAAACCTAAACATGAAAACGGTTACTGCAAAGGAACGGTTTAACCTAGAAGAACGAAATTTGGTGAGCCAAGTGGGATTGGTGTACTGATCATTAAATAGAAGTATCATCAAGATTGGGTGAAAAAATGTTTGCTGAGATTTCAGGAAACTCGTAGTTTTTTGGAAGCTTGGCAACCCCTTTCAATGAAAGGGATTCTCGTCAGTCTCTGCTTGGGGCTACTTCAATAGCACACAAACCATAGCGATAGAACTTGGAACTACATTATTGTGCCAAGTTTCAAAGAGCTATCACAAACCGTGTTTGATTTAGAGTTCCAACTACATGTATCCATATAGGAGAAAACAGAGTGAAACCTAAACATGAAAACGGTTACTGCAAAGGAACAGTTTAACCTAGACGAACGAAATTTGGTGAGCCAAGTGGGATTGGTGTACTGATCATTAAATGGAAGTATCATCAAGATTGGGTGAAAAAATGTTTGCTGAGATTTCAGGAAACTCGTAGTTTTTTGGAAGCTTGGCAACCCCTTTCAATGAAAGGGATTCTAGTCAGTCTCTGCTTGGGGCTACTTCAATAGCACACAAACCCTAGCGATAGAACTTGGAACTACATTATTGTGCCAGGTTTCAAAGAGCTAGCACAAACCGTGTTTGATTTAGAGTTCCAACTACATGTATCTATATAGGAGAAAACAGAGTGAAACCTAAATATGAAAACGATTACTGCAAAGGAACGGTTTAACCTAGAAGAACGAAATTTGGTGAGCCAAGTGGGATTGGTGTACTGATCATTAAATGGAAGTATCATCAAGACTGGGTGAAAAAATGTTTGCTGTGATTTCAGGAAACTCCCAGTTTTTTGGAAGCCTGGCAACGCCTTTCTATGAAAGGGATTCTCGTCAGTCTCTGCTTGGGGCTACTTCAATAGCACACAAACCATAGCCATAGAACTTGGAACTACATTATTGTGCCAAGTTTCAAAGAGCTAGCACAAACCGTGTTTGATTTAGAGTTCCAACTACATGTATCCATATAGGAGAAAACAGAGTGAAACCTAAACATGAAAATGGTTACTGCAAAGGAAGGGTTTAACCTAGAAGAACGGTTTAACCTAGAAGAACGAAATTTGGTGAGCCAACTGAGATTCGTGTACTGATCACTACCTGCAAGTATCATCAAGATTGGGTGAAAAAATGTTTGCTGAGATTTCAGGAAACTCGTAGTTTTTTGGAAGCTTGATATCCCCTTTCAATGAAAGGGATTCTCGTCAGTCTCTGCTTGGGGCTACTTCAAAAGCACACAAATCATAGCGACAGAACTTGGAACTTCATTATTGTGCCAAGTTTCAAAGAGCTAGCACAAACCGTGTTTGATTTAGAGTTCCAACTACATGTATCCATATAGGAGAATACAGAGTGAAACCTAAACATGAAAACGGTTACTGCAAAGGAACGGTTTAACCTAGAAGAACGAAATTTTGTGATCCAAGTGGGATTCATGTACTGATCACTACCTGCAAGTATCATCAAGATTGGGTGAAAAAATGTTTGCTGAGATTTCAGGAAACTCGCAGTTTTTTGGAAGCTTGGCAACCTCTTTCAATGAAAGGGATTCTCGTCAGTCTCTGCTTGGGGCTACTTCAATAGCACACAAACCATAGCGATAGAACTTGGAACTACATTATTGTGCCAAGTTTCAAAGAGCTAGCACAAACCGTGTTTGATTTAGAGTTCCAACTACACGTATCTATATAGGAGAAAACAGAGTGAAACCTAAACATGAAAACGGTTACTGCAAAGGAACGTTTTAACCTAGAAGAACGAAATTTGGTGAGCCAAGTGGGATTGGTGTACTGATCATTAAATGGAAATATCATCAAGATTTGGTGAAATAATGTTTGCTGAGATTTCAGGAAACTCGCAGTTTTTTGGAAGCCTCCAACCACTTTCAATGAAAGTGATTCTCGTCAGTCTCTGCTTGGGGCTACTTCAATAGCACACAAACCATAGCGATAGAACTTGAAACTACATTATTGTGCCAGGTTTCAAAGAGCTAGCACAAACCGTGTTTGATTTAGAGTTCCAACTACATGTATCTATATAGGAGAAAACAGAGTGAAACCTAAATATGAAAACGATTACTGCAAAGGAACGGTTTAACCTAGAAGAACGAAATTTGGTGAGCCAAGTGGGATTGGTGTACTGATCATTAAATGGAAGTATCATCAAGACTGGGTGAAAAAATGTTTGCTGAGATTTCAGGAAACTCGCAGTTTTTTGGAAGCCTGGCAACGCCTTTCTATGAAAGGGATTCTCGTCAGTCTCTGCTTGGGGCTACTTCAATAGCACACAAACCATAGCGATAGAACTTGGAACTACATTATTGTGCCAAGTTTCAAAGAGCTAGCACAAACCGTGTTTGATTTAGAGTTCCAACTACATGTATCCATATAGGAGAAAACAGAGTGAAACCTAATCATGAAAACGGTTACTGCAAAGGAACGTTTTAACCTAGAAGAACGAAATTTAGTGAGCCAAGTGGGATTCGTGTACTGATCATTACATGCAAGTATCATCAAGATTGGGTGAAAAATTGGTTTCTGAGATTTCAGGAAACTCGTAGTTTTTTGGAAGCCTGGCAACCCCTTTCAATGAAAGGGATTCTCCTCAGTCTCTGCTTGGGGCTACTTCAATAGCACACAAACCATAGCGATAGAACTTGGAACTACATTATTGTGCCAAGTTTCAAAGAGCTAGCACAAACCATGTTTGATTTAGATTTCCAACTACATGTATCCATATAGGAGAAAACAGAGTGAAACCTAAACATGAAAATGGTTACTGCAAAGGAACGGTTTAACCTAGAAGAACGAAATTTGGTGAGCCAAGTGGGATTGGTGTACTGATCATTAAATGGAAGTATCATCAAGATTGGGTGAAAAAATGTTTGCTGAGATTTCAGGAAACTGGTAGTTTTTTGGAAGCTTGGCAACCCCTTTCAATGAAAGGGATTCTCGTCAGTATCTGCTTGGGGCTACTTCAATAGCACACAAACCATAGCCATAGAACTTGGAACTACATTATTGTGCCAAGTTTCAAAGAGCTAGCACAAACCGTGTTTGATTTAGAGTTCCAACTACATGTATCCATATAGGAGAAAACAGAGTGAAACCTAAACATGAAAACGGTTTCTGCAAAGGAACGGTTTAACCTAGAAGAACGAAATTTGGTGAGCCAAGTGGGATACGTGTACTGATCATTAAATGGAAGTATCATCAAGACTGGGTGAAAAAATGTTTGCTGAGATTTCAGGAAACTCGTAGTTTTTTGGAAGCCTGGCAACCCCTTTCTATGAAAGGGATTCTCGTCAGTCTCTGCTTGGGGCTAGTTCAATAGCACACAAACCATAGCGATAGAACTTGGAACTACCTTATTGTGCCAAGTTTCAAAGAGCTAGCATAAACCGTGTTTGATTTAGAGTTCCAACTAAACGTATCCATATAGGAGAAAACAGAGTGAAACCTAAACATGAAAACGGTTACTGCAAAGGAACGGCTTAACCTAGAAGAACGAAATTTGGTGAGCCAAGTGGGATTGGTGTACTGATCATTAAATAGAAGTATCATCAAGATTGGGTGAAAAAATATTTGCTGAGATTTCAGGAAACTCGTAGTTTTTTGGAAGCTTGGCAGCCCCTTTCAATGAAAGGGATTCTCGTCAGTCTCTGCTTGGGGCTACTTCAATAGCACACAAACCATAGCGATAGAACTTGGAACTACATTATTGTGCCAAGTTTCAAAGAGCTAGCACAAACCGTGTTTTATTTAGAGTTCCAACTACATGTATCTATATTGGAGAAAACAGAGTGAAACCTAAATATGAAAACGGTTACTGCAAAGGAACAGTTTAACCTAGAAGAACGAAATTTGGTGAGCCAAGTGGGATTGGTGTACTGATCATTAAATGAAAGTATCATCAAGACTGGGTGAAAAAATGTTTGCTGAGATTTCAGGAAACTCGCAGTTTTTTGGAAGCCTGGCAACCCCTTTCTATGAAAGGGATTCTCTTCAGTCTCTGCTTGGGGCTAGTTCAGTAGCACACAAACCATAGCGATAGAACTTGGAACTACATTATTGTGCCAAGTTTCAAAGAGCTAGCACAAACCGTGTTTGATTTAGAGTTCCAACTACATGTATCCATATAGGAGAAAACAGAGTGAAACCTAAACATGAAAACGGTTACTGCAAAGGAACGGTTTAACCTAGAAGAACGAAATTTGGTGAGCCAAGTGGGATTGGTGTACTGATCATTAAATGGAAGTATCATCAAGATTCTGTGCAAAAATGTTAGCTGAGATTTCAGGAAACTGGTAGTTTTTTGGAAGCTTGGCAACCCCTTTCAATGAAAGGGATTCTCGTCAGTATCTGCTTGGGGCTACTTCAATAGCACACAAACCATAGCCATAGAACTTGGAACTACATTATTGTGCCAAGTTTCAAAGAGCTAGCACAAACCGTGTTTGATTTAGAGTTCCAACTACATGTATCTATATAGGAGAAAACAGAGTGAAACCTAAACATGAAAACGGTTACTGCAAAGGAACAGTTTAACCTAGAAGAACGAAATTTGGTGAGCCAAGTGGGATTGGTGTACTGATCATTAAATGGAAGTATCATCAAGACTGGTTGAAAAAATGTTTGCTGAGATTTCAGGAAACTCGCAGTTTTTTGGAAGCCTGGCAACCCCTTTCTATGAAAGGGATTCTCTTCAGTCTCTGCTTGGGGCTAGTTCAGTAGCACACAAACCATAGCGATAGAACTTGGAACTACATTATTGTGCCAAGTTTCAAAGAGCTAGCACAAACCGTGTTTGATTTAGAGTTCCAACTACATGTATCCATATAGGAGAAAACAGAGTGAAACCTAAACATGAAAACGGTTACTGCAAAGGAACGGTTTAACCTAGAAGAACGAAATTTGGTGAGCCAAGTGGGATTGGTGTAGGGATCATTAAATGGAAGTATCATCAAGATTGGGTGAAAAAATGTTTGCTGAGATTTCAGGAAACTCGTAGTTTTTTGGAAGCTTGATATCCCCTTTCAATGAAAGGGATTCTCGTCAGTCTCTGCTTGGGGCTACTTCAATAGCACACAAATCATAGCGACAGAAATTGGAACTACATTATTGTGCCAAGTTTCAAAGAGCTAGCACAAACCGTGTTTGATTTAGAGTTCCAACTACACGTATCTATATCGGAGAAAACAGAGTGAAACCTAAACATGAAAACGGTTACTGCAAAGGAACGGTTTAACCTAGAAGAACGACATTTGGTGAGCCAAGTGGGATTGGTGTACTGATCATTAAATGGAAGTATCATCAAGATTGGGTGAAAAAATATTTGCTGAGATTTCAGGAAACTCGCAGTTTTTTGGAAGCCTCCAACCACGTTCAATGAAAGTGATTCTCGTCAGTCTCTGCTTGGGGCTACTTCAATAGCACACAAACCATAGCGATAGAACTTGGAACTACATTATTGTGCCAAGCTTCAAAGAGCTAGCACAAACCATGTTTGATTTAGAGTTCCAACTACATGTATCCATATAGGAGAAAACAGAGTGAAACCTAAACATGAAAACAGTTACTGCAAAGGAACGGTTTAACCTAGAAGAACGAAATTTGGTGAGCCAAGTGGGATTTTGTACTGATCATTAAATGGAAGTATCATCAAGATTGGGTGAAAAAATGTTTGCTGAGATTACAGGAAACTCGCAGGTTTTTGGAAGCCTGGCAACCACTTTCAATGAAAGGGATTCTCGTTAGTCTCTGCTTGGGGCTACTTCAATAGCACACAAACCCTAGCGATAGAACTTGGAACTACATTATTGTGCCAGGTTTCAAAGAGCTAGCACAAACCGTGTTTGATTTAGAGTTCCAACTACATGTATCTATATAGGAGAAAACAGAGTGAAACCTAAATATGAAAACGATTACTGCTAAGGAACGGTTTAACCTAGAAGAACGAAATTTGGTGAGCCAAGTGGGATTGGTGTACTGATCATTAAATGGAAGTATCATCAAGACTGGGTGAAAAAATGTTTGCTGTGATTTCAGGAAACTCCCAGTTTTTTGGAAGCCTGGCAACGCCTTTCTATGAAAGGGATTCTCGTCAGTCTCTGCTTGGGGCTACTTCAATAGCACACAAACCTTAGCGATAGAACTTGGAACTACATTATTGTGCCAAGTTTCAAAGAGCTAGCACAAACCATGTTTGATTTAGATTTCCAAATACATGTATCCATATAGGAGAAAACAGAGTGAAACCTAAACATGAAAACGGTTACTGCAAAGGAACGGTTTAACCTAGAAGAACGAAATTTGGTGAGCCAAGTGGGATTGGTGTACTGATCATTAAATGGAAGTATCATCAAGATTGGGTGAAAAAATGTTAGCTGAGATTTCAGGAAACTGGTAGTTTTTTGGAAGCTTGGCAACCCCTTTCAATGAAAGGGATTCTCGTCAGTATCTGCTTGGGGCTACTTCAATAGCACACAAACCATAGCGATAGAACTTGGAACTACATTATTGTGCCAAGTTTCAAAGACCTAGCACAAACCGTGTTTGATTTAGAGTTCCAACTACATGTATCTATAAAGGAGAAAACAGAGTGAAACCTAAACATGAAAACGGTTTCTGCAAAGGAACAGTTTAACCTAGAAGAACGAAATTTGGTGAGCCAAGTGGGATTGGTGTACTGATCATTAAATGGAAGTATCATAAAGATTGGGTGAAAAAATGTTTGCTGAGATTTCAGGAAACTCGTAGTTTTTTGGAAGCTTGGCAACCCCTTTCAATGAAAGGGATTCTCGTCAGTCTCTGCTTGGGGCTAGTTCAGTAGCACACAAACCATAGCGATAGAACTTGGAACTACATTATTGTGCCAGGTTTCAAAGAGCTAGCACAAACCGTGTTTGATTTAGAGTTCCAACTACATGTATCTATATAGGAGAAAACAGAGTGAAACCTAAACATGAAAACGGTTTCTGCAAAGGAACAGTTTAACCTAGAAGAACGAAATTTGGTGAGCCAAGTGGGATTGGTGTACTGATCATTAAATGGAAGTATCATAAAGATTGGGTGAAAAAATGTTTGCTGAGATTTCAGGAAACTCGTAGTTTTTGGAAGCTTGGCAACCCCTTTCAATGAAAGGGATTCTCGTCAGTCTCTGCTTGGGGCTACTTCAATAGCACACAAACCATAGCGATAGAACTTGGAACTACATTATTGTGCCAGGTTTCAAAGAGCTAGCACAAACCGTGTTTGATTTAGAGTTCCAACTACATGTATCTATATAGGAGAAAACAGAGTGAAACCTAAATATGAAAACGATTACTGCAAAGGAACGGTTTAACCTAGAAGAACGAAATTTGGTGAGCCAAGTGGGATTGGTGTACTGATCATTAAATGGAAGTATCATCAAGACTGGGTGAAAAAATGTTTGCTGTGATTTCAGGAAACTCCCAGTTTTTTGGAAGCCTCGCAACGCCTTTCTATGAAAGGGATTCTCGTCAGTCTCTGCTTGGGGCTGCTTCAATAGCACACAAACCATAGCGATAGAACTTGGAACTACATTATTGTGCCAAGTTTCAAAGAGCTAGCACATACCGTGTTTGATTTAGAGTTCGAACTACATGTATCCATACAGGAGAAAACAGAGTGAAACCTAATCATGAAAACGGTTACTGCAAAGGAACGTTTTAACCTAGAAGAACGAAATTTAGTGAGCCAAGTGGGATTGGTGTACTGATCATTAAATGGAAGTATCATCAAGATTGGGTGAAAAATTGTTTGCTGAGATTTCAGGAAACTCGTAGTTTTTTGGAAGCTTGGCAACCCCTTTCAATGAAAGGGATTCTCGTCAGTCTCTGCTTGGGGCTACTTCAATAGCACACAAACCCTAGCGATAGAACTTGGAACTACATTATTGTGCCAAGTTTCAAAGAGCTAGCACAAACCATATTTGATTTAGATTTCCAACTACATGTATCCATATAGGAGAAAACAGAGTGAAACCTAAACATGAAAACGGTTACTGCAAAGGAACGGTTTAACCTAGAAGAACGAAATTTGGTGAGCCAATTGGGATTGGTGTACTGATCATTAAATGGAAGTATCATCAAGATTGGGTGAAAAATTGTTTGCTGAGATTTCAGGAAACTCGTAGTTTTTTGGAAGCTTGGCAACCCCTTTCAATGAAAGGGATTCTCGTCAGTCTCTGCTTGGGGCTACTTCAATAGCACACAACCCCTAGCGATAGATCATGAAACTATATTATTGTGCCAAGTTTCAAAGAGCTAGCACAAGCCGTGTTTGATTTAGAGTTCCAACTACATGTATCTATATAGGAGAAAACAGAGTGAAACCTAAATATGAAAACGATTACTGCAAAGGAACGGTTTAACCTAGAAGAACGAAATTTGGTGAGCCAAGTGGGATTGGTGTACTGATCATTAAATCGATGTATCATCAAGACTGGGTGAAAAAATGTTTGCTGAGATTTAAGGATACTCGCAGTTTTTTGGAAGCCTGGCAACCCCATTCTAAGAAAGGGATTCTCGTCAGTCTCTGCTTGGGGCTATTTCAATAGCACACAAACCATAGCGATAGAACTTGGAACTACATTATTGTGCCAAGTTTCAAAGAGCTAGCACAAACCGTGTTTGATTTAGAGTTCCAACTATATGTATCCATATAGGAGAAAACAGAGTGAAACCTAAACATGAAAACGGTTACTGCAAAGGAACGGTTTAACCTAGAAGAACGAAATTTGGTGAGCCAAGTGGGATTGGTGTACTGATCATTAAATAGAAGTATCATCAAGATTGGGTGAAAAAATGTTTGCTGAGATTTCAGGAAACTCGTAGTTTTTTGGAAGCTTGATAACCCCTTTCAATGAAAGGGATTCTCGTCAGTCTCTGCTTGGGGCTACTTCAATAGCACACAAACCATAGCGATAGAACTTGGAACTACATTATTGTGCCAAGTTTCAAAGAGCTAGCACAAACCGTGTTTGATTTAGAGTTCCAACTACATGTATCCATATAGGAGAAAACAGAGTGAAACCTAAACATGAAAACGGTTACTGCAAAGGAACGGTTTAACCTAGAAGAACGAAATTTGGTGAGCCAAGTGGGATTGGTGTACTGATCATTAAATGGAAGTATCATCAAGATTGGGTGAAAAAATGTTTGCTGAGATTTCAGGAAACTCGTAGTTTTTTGGAAGCTTGGCAACCCCTTTCAATGAAAGGGATTCTCGTCAGTCTCTGCTTGGGGCTACTTCAATAGCACACAACCCCTAGCGATAGATCATGAAACTATATTATTGTGCCAAGTTTCAAAGTGCTAGCACAAACCGTGTTTGATTTAGAGTTCCAACTACATGTATCTATATAGGAGAAAACAGAGTGAAACCTAAATATGAAAACGATTACTGCAAAGGAACGGTTTAACCTAGAAGAACGAAATTTGGTGAGCCAAGTGGGATTGGTGTACTGATCATTAAATGGATGTATCATCAAGACTGGGTGAAAAAATGTTTGCTGAGATTTAAGGATACTCGCAGTTTTTTGGAAGCCTGGCAACCCCATTCTATGAAAGGGATTCTCGTCAGTCTCTGCTTGGGGCTATTTCAATAGCACACAAACCATAGCGATAGAACTTGGAACTACATTATTGTGCCAAGTTTCAAAGAGCTAGCACAAACCGTGTTTGATTTAGAGTTCCAAATATATGTATCCATATAGGAGAAAACAGAGTGAAACCTAAACATGAAAACGGTTACTGCAAAGGAACGGTTTAACCTAGAAGAACGAAATTTGGTGAGCCAAGTGGGATTGGTGTACTGATCATTAAATAGAAGTATCATCAAGATTGGGTGAAAAAATGTTTGCTGAGATTTCAGGAAACTCGTAGTTTTTTGGAAGCTTGGCAACCCCTTTCAATGAAAGGGATTCTCGTCAGTCTCTGCTTGGGGCTACTTCAATAGCACACAAACCATAGCGATAGAACTTGGAACTACATTATTGTGCCAAGTTTCAAAGAGCTAGCACAAACCGTGTTTGATTTAGAGTTCCAACTACATGTATCCATATAGGAGAAAACAGAGTGAAACCTAAACATGAAAACGGTTACTGCAAAGGAACGGTTTAACCTAGAAGAACGAAATTAGGTGAGCCAAGTGGGATTGGTGTACTGATCATTAAATGGAAGTATCATCAAGATTGGGTGAAAAAATGTTTGCTGAGATTTCAGGAAACTCGTAGTTTTTTGGAAGCTTGGCAACCCCTTTCAATGAAAGGGATTCTCGTCAGTCTCTGCTTGGGGCTACTTCAATAGCACACAAACCATAGCGATAGAACTTGGAACTACACTATTGTGCCAAGTTTCAAAGAGCTAGCACAAACCGTGTTTGATTTAGAGTTCCAACTACATGTATCTATATAGGAGAAAACAGAGTGAAACCTAATCATGAAAACGGTTACTGCAAAGGAACGTTTTAACCTAGAAGAACGAAATTTAGTGAGCCAAGTGGGATTCGTGTACTGATCACTACATGCAAGTATCATCAAGATTGGGTGAAAAATTGTTTGCTGAGATTTCAGGAAACTCGTAGTTTTTTGGAAGCTTGGCAACCCCTTTCAATGAAAGGGATTCTCGTCAGTCTCTGCTTGGGGCTACTTCAATAGCACAAAAACCATAGCGATAGAACTTGGAACTACATTATTGTGCCAAGTTTCAAAGAGCTAGCACAAACCATATTTGACTTAGATTTCCAACTACATGTATCCATATAGGAGAAAACAGAGTGAAACCTAAACATGAAAACGGTTACTGCAAAGGAACGGTTTAACCTAGAAGAACGAAATTTGGTGAGCCAATTGGGATTGGTGTACTGATCATTAAATGGAAGTATCATCAAGATTGGGTGAAAAAATGTTTCCTGAGATTTCTGGAAACTCGTAGTTTTTTGGAAGCTTGGCAACCCCTTTCAATGAAAGGGATTCTCGTCAGTCTATGCTTGGGGCTACTTCAATAGCACACAACCCCTAGCGATAGATCATGAAACTATATTATTGTGCCAAGTTTCAAAGAGCTAGCACAAACCGTGTTTGATTTAGAGTTCCAACTACATGTATCTATATAGGAGAAAACAGAGTGAAACCTAAATATGAAAACGATTACTGCAAAGGAACGGTTTAACCTAGAAGAACGAAATTTGGTGAGCCAAGTGGGATTGGTGTACTGATCATTAAATGGATGTATCATCAAGACTGAGTGAAAAAATGTTTGCTGAGAATTAAGGATACTCGCAGTTTTTTGGAAGCCTGGCAACCCCATTCTATGAAAGGGATTCTCGTCAGTCTCTGCTTGGGGCTATTTCAATAGCACACAAACCATAGCGATAGAACTTGGAACTACATTATTGTGCCAAGTTTCAAAGAGCTAGCACAAACCGTGTTTGATTTAGAGTTCCAACTATATGTATCCATATAGGAGAAAACAGAGTGAAACCTAAACATGAAAACGGTTACTGCAAAGGAACGGTTTAACCTAGAAGAACGAAATTTGGTGAGCCAAGTGGCATTGGTGTACTGATCATTAAATAGAAGTATCATCAAGATTGGGTGAAAAAATGTTTGCTGAGATTTCAGGAAACTCGTAGTTTTTTGGAAGCTTGGCAACCCCTTTCAATGAAAGGGATTCTCGTCAGTCTCTGCTTGGGGCTACTTCAATAGCACACAAACCATAGCGATAGAACTTGGAACTACATTATTGTGCCAAGTATCAAAGAGCTAGCACAAACCGTGTTTGATTTAGAGTTCCAACTACATGTATCCATATAGGAGAAAACAGAGTGAAACCTAAACATGAAAACGGTTACTGCAAAGGAACGGTTTAACGTAGAAGAACGAAATTTGGTGAGCCAAGTGGGATTGGTGTACTGATCATTAAATGGAAGTATCATCAAGATTGGGTGAAAAAATGTTTGCTGAGATTTCAGGAAACTCGTAGTTTTTTGGAAGCTTGGCAACCCCTTTCAATGAAAGGGATTCTCGTCAGTCTCTGCTTGGGGCTACTTCAATAGCACACAAACCATAGCGATAGAACTTGGAACTACACTATTGTGCCAAGTTTCAAAGAGCTAGCACAAACCGTGTTTGATTTAGAGTTCCAACTACATGTATCTATATAGGAGAAAACAGAGTGAAACCTAAACATGAAAACGGTTACTGCAAAGGAACAGTTTAACCTAGAAGAACGAAATTTGGTGAGCCAAGTGGGATTGGTGTACTGATCATTAAATGGAAGTATCATCAAGACTGGGTGAAAAAATGTTTGCTGAGATTTCAGGAAACTCGCAGTTTTTTGGAAGCCTGGCAACCCCTTTCTATGAAAGGGATTCTCTTCAGTCTCTGCTTGGGGCTAGTTCAGTAGCACACAAACCATAGCGATAGAACTTGGAACTACATTATTGTGCCAAGTTTCAAAGAGCTAGCAAAAACCGTGTTTGATTTAGAGTTCCAACTACATGTATCCATATAGGAGAAAACAGAGTGAAACCTAAACATGAAAACGGTTACTGCAAAGGAACGTTTTAATCTAGAAGAACGAAATTTGGTGAGCCAAGTGGGATTGGTGTACTGATCATTAAATGGAAGTATCATCAAGATTGGGTGAAAAAATATTTGCTGAGATTTCAGGAAACTCGTAGTTTTTTGGAAGCTTGGCAACCCCTTTCAATGGAAGGGATTCTCGTCAGTCTCTGCTTGGGGCTACTTCAATAGCACACAAACCATAGCCATAGAACTTGGAACTACATTATTGTGCCAAGTTTCAAAGAGCTAGCACAAACCGTGTTTGATTTAGAGTTCCAACTACATGTATCCATATAGGAGAAAACAGAGTGAAACCTAAACATGAAAACGGTTACTGCAAAGGAACGGTTTAACCTAGAAGAACGAAATTTGGTGAGCCAAGTGGGATTGGTGTACTGATCATTAAATGGAAGTATCATCAAGATTCGGTTAAAAAATGTTTGCTGAGATTTCAGGAAACTCGCAGTTTTTTGGAAGCCTCCAACCACGTTCAATGAAAGTGATTCTCGTCAGTCTCTGCTTGGGGCTACTTCAATAGCACACAAACCATAGCGATAGAACTTGGAACTTCATTAATGTGCCAAGCTTCAAAGAGCTAGCACAAACCGTGTTTGATTTAGAGTTCCAACTACATGTATCTATATAGGAGAAAACAGAGTGAAACCTAAATATGAAAACGATTACTGCAAAGGAACGGTTTAACCTAGAAGAACGACATTTGGTGAGCCAAGTGGGATTGGTGTACTGATCATTAAATGGAAGTATCATCAAGACTGGGTGAAAAAAAGTTTGCTGTGATTTCAGGATACTCGCAGTTTTTTGGAAGCTTGGCAACCCCTTTCAATGAAAGGGATTCTCGTCAGTCTCTGCTTGGGGCTACTTCAAAAGCACACAACCCCTAGCGATAGATCATGAAACTACATTATTGTGCCAAGTTTCAAAGAGCTAGCACAAACCGTGTTTGATTTAGAATTCCAACTACATGTATCTATATAGGAGAAAACAGAGTGAAACCTAAATATGAAAACGATTACTGCAAAGGAACGGTTTAACCTAGAAGAACGAAATTTGGTGAGCCAAGTGGGATTGGTGTACTGATCATTAAATGGATGTATCATCAAGACTGGGTGAGAAAATGTTGGCTGAGATTTAAGGAAACTCGCAGTTTTTTGGAAGCCTGGCAACCCCATTCTATGAAAGGGATTCTCGTCAGTCTCTGCTTGGGGCTACTTCAATAGCACACAAACCATAGCGATAGAACTTCTAACTACATTATTGTGCCAAGTTTCAAAGAGCTAGCACAAACCGTGTTTGATTTAGAGTTCCAACTACATGTATCCATATAGTAGAAAACAGAGTGAAATCTAAACATGAAAACGGTTACTGCAAAGGAACGGTTTAACCTAGAAGAACGAAATTTGGTGAGCCAAGTGGGATTGGTGTACTGATCATTAAATAGAAGTATCATCAAGATTGGGTGAAAAAATGTTTGCTGAGATTTCAGGAAACTCGCAGTTTTTTGGAAGCTTGGCAACCCCTTTCAATGAAAGGGATTCTCATCAGTCTCTGCTTGGGGCTACTTCAATAGCACACAAACCATAGCGATAGAATTTGGAACTACATTATTGTGCCAAGTTTCAAAGAGCTAGCACAAACGTGTTTGATTTAGAGTTCCAACTACATGTATCCATATAGGAGAAAACAGAGTGAAACCTAAACATGAAAACGGTTACTGCAAAGGAACGGTTTAACCTAGAAGAACGAAATTTGGTGACCCAAGTGGGATTGGTGTACTGATCATTAAATGGAAGTATCATCAAGACTGGGTGAAAAAATGTTTGCTGAGATTTCAGGAAACTCGCAGTTTTTTGGAAGCCTGGCAACGCCTTTCTATGAAAGGGATTCTCGTCAGTCTCTGCTTGGGGCTACTTCAATAGCACACAAACCATAGCGATAGAACTTGGAACTACATTATTGTGCCAAGTTTCAAAGAGCTAGCACAAACCGTGTTTGATTTAGAGTTCCAACTACATGTATCCATATAGGAGAAAACAGAGTGAATCCTAATCATGAAAACGGTTACTGCAAAGGAACGTTTTAACCTAGAAGAACGAAATTTAGTGAGCCAAGTGGGATTCGTGTACTGATCACTACATGCAAGTATCATTAAGATTGGGTGAAAAATTGGTTTCTGAGATTTCAGGAAACTCGTAGTTTTTTTTAAGCCTGGCAACCCCTTTCAATGAAAGGGATTCTCGTCAGTCTCTGCTTGGGGCTACTTCAATAGCACACAAACCATAGCGATAGAACTTGGAACTACATTATTGTGCCAAGTTTCAAAGAGCTAGCACAAACCATGTTTGATTTAGATTTCCAACTACATGTATCCATATAGGAGAAAACAGAGTGAAACCTAAACATGAAAACGGTTACTGCAAAGGAACGGTTTAACCTAGAAGAACGAAATTTGGTGAGCCAAGTGGGATTCGTGTACTGATCACTACCTGCAAGTATCATCAAGATTGGGTGAAAAAATGTTTGCTGAGATTTCAGGAAACTCGCAGTTTTTTGGAAGCTTGGCAACCCCTTTCAATGAAAGGGATTCTCGTCAGTATCTGCTTGGGGCTACTTCAATAGCACACAAACCATAGCCATAGAACTTGGAACTACATTATTGTGCCAAGTTTCAAAGAGCTAGCACAAACCGTGTTTGATTTAGAGTTCCAACTACATGTATCCATATAGGAGAAAACAGAGTGAAACCTAAACATGAAAACGGTTACTGCAAAGGAACGGTTTAACCTAGAAGAACGAAATTTGGTGAGCCAAGTGGGATTCGTGTACTGATCATTAAATGGAAGTATCATCAAGACTGGGTGAAAAAATGTTTGCTGAGATTTCAGGAAACTCGTAGTTTTTTGGAAGCCTGGCAACCCCTTTCTATGAAAGGGATTCTCGTCAGTCTCTGCTTGGGGCTAGTTCAATAGCACACAAACCATAGCGATAGAACTTGGAACTACATTATTGTGCCAAGTTTCAAAGAGCTAGCACAAACCGTGTTTGATTTAGAGTTCCAACTACATGTATCCATATAGGAGAATACAGAGTGAAACCTAAACATGAAAACGGTTACTGCAAAGGAACGGTTTAACCTAGAAGAACGAAATTTTGTGATCCAAGTGGGATTCATGTACTGGTCACTACCTGCAAGTATCTTCAAGATTGGGTGAAAAAATGTTTGCTGAGATTTCAGGAAACTCGCAGTTTTTTGGAAGCTTGGCAACCTCTTTCAATGAAAGGGATTCTCGTCAGTCTCTGCTTGGGGCTACTTCAATAGCACACAAACCATAGCGATAGAACTTGGAACTACATTATTGTGCCAAGTTTCAAAGAGCTAGCACAAACCGTGTTTGATTTAGAGTTCCAACTACACGTATCTATATAGGAGAAAACAGAGTGAAACCTAAACATGAAAGCGGTTACTGCAAAGGAACGTTTTAACCTAGAAGAACGAAATTTGGTGAGCCAAGTGGGATTGGTGTACTGATAATTAAATGGAAGTATCATCAAGATTTGGTGAAATAATGTTTGCTGAGATTTCAGGAAACTCGCAGTTTTTTGGAAGCCTCCAACCACTTTCAATGAAAGTGATTCTCGTCAGTCTCTGCTTGGGGCTACTTCAATAGCACACAAACCATAGCGATAGAACTTGGAACTACATTATTGTGCCAAGTTTCAAAGAGCTAGCACAAACCGTGTTTGATTTAGAGTTCCAACTACATGTATCCATATAGGAAAAAACAGAGTGAAACCTAAACATGAAAACAGTTACTGCAAAGGAACGGTTTAACCTAGAAGAACGAAATTTGGTGAGCCAAGTGGGATTTTGTACTGATCATTAAATGGAAGTATCATCAAGATTGGGTGAAAAAATGTTTGCTGAGATTACAGGAAACTCGCAGGTTTTTGGAAGCCTGGCAACCCCTTTCAATGAAAGGGATTCCTCGTCAGTCTCTGCTTGGGGCTACTTCAATAGCACACAAACCATAGCGATAGAACTTGGAACTACATTATTGTGCCAAGTTTCAAAGAGCTAGCACAAACCGTGTTTGATTTAGAGTTCCAACTACATGTATCCATATAGGAGAAAACAGAGTGAAACCTAAACATGAAAACGGTTACTGCAAAGGAAGGGTTTAACCTAGAAGAACGAAATTTGGTGAGCCAAGTGGGATTGGTGTACTGATCATTAAATGGAAGTATCATCAAGATTGGGTTAAAAAATGTTTGCTGAGATTTCAGGAAACTCGTAGTTTTTTGGAAGCTTGGCAACCCCTTTCAATGAAAGGGATTCTCGTCAGTCTCTGCTTGGGGCTACTTCAATAGCACACAAACCATAGCCAGAGAACTTGGAACTACATTATTGTGCCAAGTTTCAAAGAGCTAGCACAAACCGTGTTTGATTTAGAGTTCCAACTACATGTATCCATATAGGAGAAAACAGAGTGAAACCTAAACATGAAAACGGTTACTGCAAAGGAACGGTTTAACCTAGAAGAACGAAATTTGGTGAGCCAAGTGGGATTGGTGTACTGATCATTAAATAGAAGTATCATCAAGATTGGGTGAAAAAATGTTTGCTGAGATTTCAGGAAACTCGTAGTTTTTTGGAAGCTTGGCAACCCCTTTCAATGAAAGGGATTCTCGTCAGTCTCTGCTTGGGGCTACTTCAATAGCACACAAACCATAGCGATAGAACTTGGAACTACATTATTGTGCCAAGTTTCAAAGAGCTAGCACAAACCGTGTTTGATTTAGAGTTCCAACTACATGTATCCATATAGGAGAAAACAGAGTGAAACCTAAACATGAAAACGGTTACTGCAAAGGAACGGTTTAACCTAGAAGAACGAAATTAGGTGAGCCAAGTGGGATTGGTGTACTGATCATTAAATGGAAGTATCATCAAGATTGGGTGAAAAAATGTTTGCTGAGATTTCAGGAAACTCGTAGTTTTTTGGAAGCTTGGCAACCCCTTTCAATGAAAGGGATTCTCGTCAGTCTCTGCTTGGGGCTACTTCAATAGCACACAAACCATAGCGATAGAACTTGGAACTACACTATTGTGCCAAGTTTCAAAGAGCTAGCACAAACCGTGTTTGATTTAGAGTTCCAACTACATGTATCTATATAGGAGAAAACAGAGTGAAACCTAATCATGAAAACGGTTACTGCAAAGGAACGTTTTAACCTAGAAGAACGAAATTTAGTGAGCCAAGTGGGATTCGTGTACTGATCACTACATGCAAGTATCATCAAGATTGGGTGAAAAATTGTTTGCTGAGATTTCAGGAAACTCGTAGTTTTTTGGAAGCTTGGCAACCCCTTTCAATGAAAGGGATTCTCGTCAGTCTCTGCTTGGGGCTACTTCAATAGCACAAAAACCATAGCGATAGAACTTGGAACTACATTATTGTGCCAAGTTTCAAAGAGCTAGCACAAACCATATTTGACTTAGATTTCCAACTACATGTATCCATATAGGAGAAAACAGAGTGAAACCTAAACATGAAAACGGTTACTGCAAAGGAACGGTTTAACCTAGAAGAACGAAATTTGGTGAGCCAATTGGGATTGGTGTACTGATCATTAAATGGAAGTATCATCAAGATTGGGTGAAAAAATGTTTCCTGAGATTTCTGGAAACTCGTAGTTTTTTGGAAGCTTGGCAACCCCTTTCAATGAAAGGGATTCTCGTCAGTCTATGCTTGGGGCTACTTCAATAGCACACAACCCCTAGCGATAGATCATGAAACTATATTATTGTGCCAAGTTTCAAAGAGCTAGCACAAACCGTGTTTGATTTAGAGTTCCAACTACATGTATCTATATAGGAGAAAACAGAGTGAAACCTAAATATGAAAACGATTACTGCAAAGGAACGGTTTAACCTAGAAGAACGAAATTTGGTGAGCCAAGTGGGATTGGTGTACTGATCATTAAATGGATGTATCATCAAGACTGAGTGAAAAAATGTTTGCTGAGAATTAAGGATACTCGCAGTTTTTTGGAAGCCTGGCAACCCCATTCTATGAAAGGGATTCTCGTCAGTCTCTGCTTGGGGCTATTTCAATAGCACACAAACCATAGCGATAGAACTTGGAACTACATTATTGTGCCAAGTTTCAAAGAGCTAGCACAAACCGTGTTTGATTTAGAATTCCAACTACATGTATCTATATAGGAGAAAACAGAGTGAAACCTAAATATGAAAACGATTACTGCAAAGGAACGGTTTAACCTAGAAGAACGAAATTTGGTGAGCCAAGTGGGATTGGTGTACTGATCATTAAATGGATGTATCATCAAGACTGGGTGAGAAAATGTTGGCTGAGATTTAAGGAAACTCGCAGTTTTTTGGAAGCCTGGCAACCCCATTCTATGAAAGGGATTCTCGTCAGTCTCTGCTTGGGGCTACTTCAATAGCACACAAACCATAGCGATAGAACTTCTAACTACATTATTGTGCCAAGTTTCAAAGAGCTAGCACAAACCGTGTTTGATTTAGAGTTCCAACTACATGTATCCATATAGTAGAAAACAGAGTGAAACCTAAACATGAAAACGGTTACTGCAAAGGAACGGTTTAACCTAGAAGAACGAAATTTGGTGAGCCAAGTGGGATTGGTGTACTGATCATTAAATAGAAGTATCATCAAGATTGGGTGAAAAAATGTTTGCTGAGATTTCAGGAAACTCGCAGTTTTTTGGAAGCTTGGCAACCCCTTTCAATGAAAGGGATTCTCATCAGTCTCTGCTTGGGGCTACTTCAATAGCACACAAACCATAGCGATAGAATTTGGAACTACATTATTGTGCCAAGTTTCAAAGAGCTAGCACAAACCGTGTTTGATTTAGAGTTCCAACTACATGTATCCATATAGGAGAAAACAGAGTGAAACCTAAACATGAAAACGGTTACTGCAAAGGAACGGTTTAACCTAGAAGAACGAAATTTGGTGAGCCAAGTGGGATTGGTGTACTGATCATTAAATGGAAGTATCATCAAGACTGGGTGAAAAAATGTTTGCTGAGATTTCAGGAAACTCGCAGTTTTTTGGAAGCCTGGCAACGCCTTTCTATGAAAGGGATTCTCGTCAGTCTCTGCTTGGGGCTACTTCAATAGCACACAAACCATAGCGATAGAACTTGGAACTACATTATTGTGCCAAGTTTCAAAGAGCTAGCACAAACCGTGTTTGATTTAGAGTTCCAACTACATGTATCCATATAGGAGAAAACAGAGTGAAACCTAATCATGAAAACGGTTACTGCAAAGGAACGTTTTAACCTAGAAGAACGAAATTTAGTGAGCCAAGTGGGATTCGTGTACTGATCACTACATGCAAGTATCATTAAGATTGGGTGAAAAATTGGTTTCTGAGATTTCAGGAAACTCGTAGTTTTTTTTAAGCCTGGCAACCCCTTTCAATGAAAGGGATTCTCGTCAGTCTCTGCTTGGGGCTACTTCAATAGCACACAAACCATAGCGATAGAACTTGGAACTACATTATTGTGCCAAGTTTCAAAGAGCTAGCACAAACCATGTTTGATTTAGATTTCCAACTACATGTATCCATATAGGAGAAAACAGAGTGAAACCTAAACATGAAAACGGTTACTGCAAAGGAACGGTTTAACCTAGAAGAACGAAATTTGGTGAGCCACGTGGGATTGGTGTACTGATCATTAAATGGAAGTATCATCAAGATTGGGTGAAAAAATGTTTGCTGAGATTTCAGGAAACTGGTAGTTTTTTGGAAGCTTGGCAACCCCTTTCAATGAAAGGGATTCTCGTCAGTATCTGCTTGGGGCTACTTCAATAGCACACAAACCATAGCCATAGAACTTGGAACTACATTATTGTGCCAAGTTTCAAAGAGCTAGCACAAACCGTGTTTGATTTAGAGTTCCAACTACATGTATCCATATAGGAGAAAACAGAGTGAAACCTAAACATGAAAACGGTTACTGCAAAGGAACGGTTTAACCTAGAAGAACGAAATTTGGTGAGCCAAGTGGGATTCGTGTACTGATCATTAAATGGAAGTATCATCAAGACTGGGTGAAAAAATGTTTGCTGAGATTTCAGGAAACTCGTAGTTTTTTGGAAGCCTGGCAACCCCTTTCTATGAAAGGGATTCTCGTCAGTCTCTGCTTGGGGCTAGTTCAATAGCACACAAACCATAGCGATAGAACTTGGAACTACATTATTGTGCCAAGTTTCAAAGAGCTAGCACAAACCGTGTTTGATTTAGAGTTCCAACTACATGTATCCATATAGGAGAATACAGAGTGAAACCTAAACATGAAAACGGTTACTGCAAAGGAACGGTTTAACCTAGAAGAACGAAATTTTGTGATCCAAGTGGGATTCATGTACTGATCACTACCTGCAAGTATCTTCAAGATTGGGTGAAAAAATGTTTGCTGAGATTTCAGGAAACTCGCAGTTTTTTGGAAGCTTGGCAACCTCTTTCAATGAAAGGGATTCTCGTCAGTCTCTGCTTGGGGCTACTTCAATAGCACACAAACCATAGCGATAGAACTTGGAACTACATTATTGTGCCAAGTTTCAAAGAGCTAGCACAAACCGTGTTTGATTTAGAGTTCCAACTACACGTATCTATATAGGAGAAAACAGAGTGAAACCTAAACATGAAAGCGGTTACTGCAAAGGAACGTTTTAACCTAGAAGAACGAAATTTGGTGAGCCAAGTGGGATTGGTGTACTGATAATTAAATGGAAGTATCATCAAGATTTGGTGAAATAATGTTTGCTGAGATTTCAGGAAACTCGCAGTTTTTTGGAAGCCTCCAACCACTTTCAATGAAAGTGATTCTCGTCAGTCTCTGCTTGGGGCTACTTCAATAGCACACAAACCATAGCGATAGAACTTGGAACTACATTATTGTGCCAAGTTTCAAAGAGCTAGCACAAACCGTGTTTGATTTAGAGTTCCAACTACATGTATCCATATAGGAAAAAACAGAGTGAAACCTAAACATGAAAACAGTTACTGCAAAGGAACGGTTTAACCTAGAAGAACGAAATTTGGTGAGCCAAGTGGGATTTTGTACTGATCATTAAATGGAAGTATCATCAAGATTGGGTGAAAAAATGTTTGCTGAGATTACAGGAAACTCGCAGGTTTTTGGAAGCCTGGCAACCCCTTTCAATGAAAGGGATTCTCGTCAGTCTCTGCTTGGGGCTACTTCAATAGCACACAAACCATAGCGATAGAACTTGGAACTACATTATTGTGCCAAGTTTCAAAGAGCTAGCACAAACCGTGTTTGATTTAGAGTTCCAACTACATGTATCCATATAGGAGAAAACAGAGTGAAACCTAAACATGAAAACGGTTACTGCAAAGGAAGGGTTTAACCTAGAAGAACGAAATTTGGTGAGCCAAGTGGGATTGGTGTACTGATCATTAAATGGAAGTATCATCAAGATTGGGTTAAAAAATGTTTGCTGAGATTTCAGGAAACTCGTAGTTTTTTGGAAGCTTGGCAACCCCTTTCAATGAAAGGGATTCTCGTCAGTCTCTGCTTGGGGCTACTTCAATAGCACACAAACCATAGCCAGAGAACTTGGAACTACATTATTGTGCCAAGTTTCAAAGAGCTAGCACAAACCGTGTTTGATTTAGAGTTCCAAATATATGTATCCATATAGGAGAAAACAGAGTGAAACCTAAACATGAAAACGGTTACTGCAAAGGAACGGTTTAACCTAGAAGAACGAAATTTGGTGAGCCAAGTGGGATTGGTGTACTGATCATTAAATAGAAGTATCATCAAGATTGGGTGAAAAAATGTTTGCTGAGATTTCAGGAAACTCGTAGTTTTTTGGAAGCTTGGCAACCCCTTTCAATGAAAGGGATTCTCGTCAGTCTCTGCTTGGGGCTACTTCAATAGCACACAAACCATAGCGATAGAACTTGGAACTACATTATTGTGCCAAGTTTCAAAGAGCTAGCACAAACCGTGTTTGATTTAGAGTTCCAACTACATGTATCCATATAGGAGAAAACAGAGTGAAACCTAAACATGAAAACGGTTACTGCAAAGGAACGGTTTAACCTAGAAGAACGAAATTAGGTGAGCCAAGTGGGATTGGTGTACTGATCATTAAATGGAAGTATCATCAAGATTGGGTGAAAAAATGTTTGCTGAGATTTCAGGAAACTCGTAGTTTTTTGGAAGCTTGGCAACCCCTTTCAATGAAAGGGATTCTCGTCAGTCTCTGCTTGGGGCTACTTCAATAGCACACAAACCATAGCGATAGAACTTGGAACTACACTATTGTGCCAAGTTTCAAAGAGCTAGCACAAACCGTGTTTGATTTAGAGTTCCAACTACATGTATCTATATAGGAGAAAACAGAGTGAAACCTAATCATGAAAACGGTTACTGCAAAGGAACGTTTTAACCTAGAAGAACGAAATTTAGTGAGCCAAGTGGGATTCGTGTACTGATCACTACATGCAAGTATCATCAAGATTGGGTGAAAAATTGTTTGCTGAGATTTCAGGAAACTCGTAGTTTTTTGGAAGCTTGGCAACCCCTTTCAATGAAAGGGATTCTCGTCAGTCTCTGCTTGGGGCTACTTCAATAGCACAAAAACCATAGCGATAGAACTTGGAACTACATTATTGTGCCAAGTTTCAAAGAGCTAGCACAAACCATATTTGACTTAGATTTCCAACTACATGTATCCATATAGGAGAAAACAGAGTGAAACCTAAACATGAAAACGGTTACTGCAAAGGAACGGTTTAACCTAGAAGAACGAAATTTGGTGAGCCAATTGGGATTGGTGTACTGATCATTAAATGGAAGTATCATCAAGATTGGGTGAAAAAATGTTTCCTGAGATTTCTGGAAACTCGTAGTTTTTTGGAAGCTTGGCAACCCCTTTCAATGAAAGGGATTCTCGTCAGTCTATGCTTGGGGCTACTTCAATAGCACACAACCCCTAGCGATAGATCATGAAACTATATTATTGTGCCAAGTTTCAAAGAGCTAGCACAAACCGTGTTTGATTTAGAGTTCCAACTACATGTATCTATATAGGAGAAAACAGAGTGAAACCTAAATATGAAAACGATTACTGCAAAGGAACGGTTTAACCTAGAAGAACGAAATTTGGTGAGCCAAGTGGGATTGGTGTACTGATCATTAAATGGATGTATCATCAAGACTGAGTGAAAAAATGTTTGCTGAGAATTAAGGATACTCGCAGTTTTTTGGAAGCCTGGCAACCCCATTCTATGAAAGGGATTCTCGTCAGTCTCTGCTTGGGGCTATTTCAATAGCACACAAACCATAGCGATAGAACTTGGAACTACATTATTGTGCCAAGTTTCAAAGAGCTAGCACAAACCGTGTTTGATTTAGAGTTCCAACTATATGTATCCATATAGGAGAAAACAGAGTGAAACCTAAACATGAAAACGGTTACTGCAAAGGAACGGTTTAACCTAGAAGAACGAAATTTGGTGAGCCAAGTGGCATTGGTGTACTGATCATTAAATAGAAGTATCATCAAGATTGGGTGAAAAAATGTTTGCTGAGATTTCAGGAAACTCGTAGTTTTTTGGAAGCTTGGCAACCCCTTTCAATGAAAGGGATTCTCGTCAGTCTCTGCTTGGGGCTACTTCAATAGCACACAAACCATAGCGATAGAACTTGGAACTACATTATTGTGCCAAGTATCAAAGAGCTAGCACAAACCGTGTTTGATTTAGAGTTCCAACTACATGTATCCATATAGGAGAAAACAGAGTGAAACCTAAACATGAAAACGGTTACTGCAAAGGAACGGTTTAACGTAGAAGAACGAAATTTGGTGAGCCAAGTGGGATTGGTGTACTGATCATTAAATGGAAGTATCATCAAGATTGGGTGAAAAAATGTTTGCTGAGATTTCAGGAAACTCGTAGTTTTTTGGAAGCTTGGCAACCCCTTTCAATGAAAGGGATTCTCGTCAGTCTCTGCTTGGGGCTACTTCAATAGCACACAAACCATAGCGATAGAACTTGGAACTACACTATTGTGCCAAGTTTCAAAGAGCTAGCACAAACCGTGTTTGATTTAGAGTTCCAACTACATGTATCTATATAGGAGAAAACAGAGTGAAACCTAAACATGAAAACGGTTACTGCAAAGGAACAGTTTAACCTAGAAGAACGAAATTTGGTGAGCCAAGTGGGATTGGTGTACTGATCATTAAATGGAAGTATCATCAAGACTGGGTGAAAAAATGTTTGCTGAGATTTCAGGAAACTCGCAGTTTTTTGGAAGCCTGGCAACCCCTTTCTATGAAAGGGATTCTCTTCAGTCTCTGCTTGGGGCTAGTTCAGTAGCACACAAACCATAGCGATAGAACTTGGAACTACATTATTGTGCCAAGTTTCAAAGAGCTAGCAAAAACAGTGTTTGATTTAGAGTTCCAACTACATGTATCCATATAGGAGAAAACAGAGTGAAACCTAAACATGAAAACGGTTACTGCAAAGGAACGTTTTAATCTAGAAGAACGAAATTTGGTGAGCCAAGTGGGATTGGTGTACTGATCATTAAATGGAAGTATCATCAAGATTGGGTGAAAAAATATTTGCTGAGATTTCAGGAAACTCGTAGTTTTTTGGAAGCTTGGCAACCCCTTTCAATGGAAGGGATTCTCGTCAGTCTCTGCTTGGGGCTACTTCAATAGCACACAAACCATAGCCATAGAACTTGGAACTACATTATTGTGCCAAGTTTCAAAGAGCTAGCACAAACCGTGTTTGATTTAGAGTTCCAACTACATGTATCCATATAGGAGAAAACAGAGTGAAACCTAAACATGAAAACGGTTACTGCAAAGGAACGGTTTAACCTAGAAGAACGAAATTTGGTGAGCCAAGTGGGATTGGTGTACTGATCATTAAATGGAAGTATCATCAAGATTGGGTTAAAAAATGTTTGCTGAGATTTCAGGAAACTCGCAGTTTTTTGGAAGCCTCCAACCACGTTCAATGAAAGTGATTCTCGTCAGTCTCTGCTTGGGGCTACTTCAATAGCACACAAACCATAGCGATAGAACTTGGAACTTCATTAATGTGCCAAGCTTCAAAGAGCTAGCACAAACCGTGTTTGATTTAGAGTTCCAACTACATGTATCCATATAGGAGAAAACAGAGTGAAACCTAAACATGAAAACGGTTACTGCAAAGGAACGTTTTAACCGAGAAGAACGAAATTTAGTGAGCCAAGTGGGATTCGTGTACTGATCACTACATGCAAGTATCATCTAGATTGGGTGAAAAATTGTTTGCTGAGATTTCAGGAAACTCGTAGTTTTTTGGAAGCTTTGCAACCCCTTTCAATGAAAGGGATTCTCGTCAGTCTCTGCTTAGGGATACTTCAATAGCACACAAACCCTAGCGATAGATCATAAAACAACATTATTGTGCCAAGTTTCAAAGAACTAGCACAAACCGTGTTTGATTTAGAGTTCCAACTACATGTATCTATATAGGAGAAAACAGAGTGAAACCTAAATATGAAAACGATTACTGCAAAGGAACGGTTTAACCTAGAAGAACGACATTTGGTGAGCCAAGTGGGATTGGTGTACTGATCATTAAATGGAAGTATCATCAAGACTGGGTGAAAAAAAGTTTGCTGTGATTTCAGGATACTCGCAGTTTTTTGGAAGCTTGGCAACCCCTTTCAATGAAAGGGATTCTCGTCAGTCTCTGCTTGGGGCTACTTCAAAAGCACACAACCCCTAGCGATAGATCATGAAACTACATTATTGTGCCAAGTTTCAAAGAACTAGCACAAACCGTGTTTGATTTAGAGTTCCAACTACATGTATCTATATAGGAGAAAACAGAGTGAAACCTAAATATGAAAACGATTACTGCAAAGGAACGGTTTAACCTAGAAGAACGACATTTGGTGAGCCAAGTGGGATTGGTGTACTGATCATTAAATGGAAGTATCATCAAGACTGGGTGAAAAAAAGTTTGCTGTGATTTCAGGATACTCGCAGTTTTTTGGAAGCTTGGCAACCCCTTTCAATGAAAGGGATTCTCGTCAGTCTCTGCTTGGGGCTACTTCAAAAGCACACAACCCCTAGCGATAGATCATGAAACTACATTATTTTGCCAAGTTTCAAAGAGCTAGCACAAACCGTGTTTGATTTAGAATTCCAACTACATGTATCTATATAGGAGAAAACAGAGTGAAACCTAAATATGAAAACGATTACTGCAAAGGAACGGTTTAACCTAGAAGAACGAAATTTGGTGAGCCAAGTGGGATTGGTGTACTGATCATTAAATGGATGTATCATCAAGACTGGGTGAGAAAATGTTGGCTGAGATTTAAGGAAACTCGCAGTTTTTTGGAAGCCTGGCAACCCCATTCTATGAAAGGGATTCTCGTCAGTCTCTGCTTGGGGCTACTTCAATAGCACACAAACCATAGCGATAGAACTTCTAACTACATTATTGTGCCAAGTTTCAAAGAGCTAGCACAAACCGTGTTTGATTTAGAGTTCCAACTACATGTATCCATATAGTAGAAAACAGAGTGAAACCTAAACATGAAAACGGTTACTGCAAAGGAACGGTTTAACCTAGAAGAACGAAATTTGGTGAGCCAAGTGGGATTGGTGTACTGATCATTAAATAGAAGTATCATCAAGATTGGGTGAAAAAATGTTTGCTGAGATTTCAGGAAACTCGCAGTTTTTTGGAAGCTTGGCAACCCCTTTCAATGAAAGGGATTCTCATCAGTCTCTGCTTGGGGCTACTTCAATAGCACACAAACCATAGCGATAGAATTTGGAACTACATTATTGTGCCAAGTTTCAAAGAGCTAGCACAAACCGTGTTTGATTTAGAGTTCCAACTACATGTATCCATATAGGAGAAAACAGAGTGAAACCTAAACATGAAAACGGTTACTGCAAAGGAACGGTTTAACCTAGAAGAACGAAATTTGGTGAGCCAAGTGGGATTGGTGTACTGATCATTAAATGGAAGTATCATCAAGACTGGGTGAAAAAATGTTTGCTGAGATTTCAGGAAACTCGCAGTTTTTTGGAAGCCTGGCAACGCCTTTCTATGAAAGGGATTCTCGTCAGTCTCTGCTTGGGGCTACTTCAATAGCACACAAACCATAGCGATAGAACTTGGAACTACATTATTGTGCCAAGTTTCAAAGAGCTAGCACAAACCGTGTTTGATTTAGAGTTCCAACTACATGTATCCATATAGGAGAAAACAGAGTGAAACCTAATCATGAAAACGGTTACTGCAAAGGAACGTTTTAACCTAGAAGAACGAAATTTAGTGAGCCAAGTGGGATTCGTGTACTGATCACTACATGCAAGTATCATTAAGATTGGGTGAAAAATTGGTTTCTGAGATTTCAGGAAACTCGTAGTTTTTTTTAAGCCTGGCAACCCCTTTCAATGAAAGGGATTCTCGTCAGTCTCTGCTTGGGGCTACTTCAATAGCACACAAACCATAGCGATAGAACTTGGAACTACATTATTGTGCCAAGTTTCAAAGAGCTAGCACAAACCATGTTTGATTTAGATTTCCAACTACATGTATCCTATAGGAGAAAACAGAGTGAAACCTAAACATGAAAACGGTTACTGCAAAGGAACGGTTTAACCTAGAAGAACGAAATTTGGTGAGCCACGTGGGATTGGTGTACTGATCATTAAATGGAAGTATCATCAAGATTGGGTGAAAAAATGTTTGCTGAGATTTCAGGAAACTGGTAGTTTTTTGGAAGCTTGGCAACCCCTTTCAATGAAAGGGATTCTCGTCAGTATCTGCTTGGGGCTACTTCAATAGCACACAAACCATAGCCATAGAACTTGGAACTACATTATTGTGCCAAGTTTCAAAGAGCTAGCACAAACCGTGTTTGATTTAGAGTTCCAACTACATGTATCCATATAGGAGAAAACAGAGTGAAACCTAAACATGAAAACGGTTACTGCAAAGGAACGGTTTAACCTAGAAGAACGAAATTTGGTGAGCCAAGTGGGATTCGTGTACTGATCATTAAATGGAAGTATCATCAAGACTGGGTGAAAAAATGTTTGCTGAGATTTCAGGAAACTCGTAGTTTTTTGGAAGCCTGGCAACCCCTTTCTATGAAAGGGATTCTCGTCAGTCTCTGCTTGGGGCTAGTTCAATAGCACACAAACCATAGCGATAGAACTTGGAACTACATTATTGTGCCAAGTTTCAAAGAGCTAGCACAAACCGTGTTTGATTTAGAGTTCCAACTACATGTATCCATATAGGAGAATACAGAGTGAAACCTAAACATGAAAACGGTTACTGCAAAGGAACGGTTTAACCTAGAAGAACGAAATTTTGTGATCCAAGTGGGATTCATGTACTGATCACTACCTGCAAGTATCTTCAAGATTGGGTGAAAAAATGTTTGCTGAGATTTCAGGAAACTCGCAGTTTTTTGGAAGCTTGGCAACCTCTTTCAATGAAAGGGATTCTCGTCAGTCTCTGCTTGGGGCTACTTCAATAGCACACAAACCATAGCGATAGAACTTGGAACTACATTATTGTGCCAAGTTTCAAAGAGCTAGCACAAACCGTGTTTGATTTAGAGTTCCAACTACACGTATCTATATAGGAGAAAACAGAGTGAAACCTAAACATGAAAGCGGTTACTGCAAAGGAACGTTTTAACCTAGAAGAACGAAATTTGGTGAGCCAAGTGGGATTGGTGTACTGATAATTAAATGGAAGTATCATCAAGATTTGGTGAAATAATGTTTGCTGAGATTTCAGGAAACTCGCAGTTTTTTGGAAGCCTCCAACCACTTTCAATGAAAGTGATTCTCGTCAGTCTCTGCTTGGGGCTACTTCAATAGCACACAAACCATAGCGATAGAACTTGGAACTACATTATTGTGCCAAGTTTCAAAGAGCTAGCACAAACCGTGTTTGATTTAGAGTTCCAACTACATGTATCCATATAGGAAAAAACAGAGTGAAACCTAAACATGAAAACAGTTACTGCAAAGGAACGGTTTAACCTAGAAGAACGAAATTTGGTGAGCCAAGTGGGATTTTGTACTGATCATTAAATGGAAGTATCATCAAGATTGGGTGAAAAAATGTTTGCTGAGATTACAGGAAACTCGCAGGTTTTTGGAAGCCTGGCAACCCCTTTCAATGAAAGGGATTCTCGTCAGTCTCTGCTTGGGGCTACTTCAATAGCACACAAACCATAGCGATAGAACTTGGAACTACATTATTGTGCCAAGTTTCAAAGAGCTAGCACAAACCGTGTTTGATTTAGAGTTCCAACTACATGTATCCATATAGGAGAAAACAGAGTGAAACCTAAACATGAAAACGGTTACTGCAAAGGAAGGGTTTAACCTAGAAGAACGAAATTTGGTGAGCCAAGTGGGATTCGTGTACTGATCATTAAATGGAAGTATCATCAAGATTGGGTTAAAAAATGTTTGCTGAGATTTCAGGAAACTCGTAGTTTTTTGGAAGCTTGGCAACCCCTTTCAATGAAAGGGATTCTCGTCAGTCTCTGCTTGGGGCTACTTCAATAGCACACAAACCATAGCCAGAGAACTTGGAACTACATTATTGTGCCAAGTTTCAAAGAGCTAGCACAAACCGTGTTTGATTTAGAGTTCCAACTACATGTATCCATATAGGAGAAAACAGAGTGAAACCTAAACATGAAAACGGTCACTGCAAAGGAACGGTTTAACCTAGAAGAACGAAATTTTGTGAGCCAAGTGGGATTCGTGTACTGATCACTACCTGCAAGTATCATCAAGATTGGGTGAAAAAATGTTTGCTGAGATTTCAGGAAACTCGTAGTTTTTTGGAAGCTTGATATCCCCTTTCAATGAAAGGGATTCTCGTCAGTCTCTGCTTGGGGCTACTTCAATAGCACACAAATCATAGCGACAGAACTTGGAACTACATTATTGTGCAAAGTTTCAAAGAGCTAGCACAAACCGTGTTTGATTTAGAGTTCCAACTACATGTATCTATATAGGAGAAAACAGAGTGAAACCTAAACATGAAAACAGTTACTGCAAAGGAACGGTTTAATCTAGAAGAACGAAATTTGGTGAGCCAAGTGGGATTGGTGTACTGATCATTAAATGAAAGTATCATCAAGATTGGGTGAAAAAATCTTTGCTGAGATTTCAGTAAACTTGTAGTTTTTTGGAAGCTTGGCAACCCCTTTCAATGAAAGGGATTCTCGTCAGTCTCTGCTTGGGGCTACTTCAATAGCACACAAACCATAGCGATAGAACTTGGAACTACATTATTGTGCCAAGTTTCAAAGAGCTAGCACAACCGTGTTTGATTTAGAGTTCCAACTACATGTATCCATATAGGAGAAAACAGAGTGTAACCTAAATATGAAAACGATTACTGCAAAGGAACGGTTTAACCTAGAAGAACGAAATTTGGTGAGCCAAGTGGGATTGGTGTACTGATCATTAAATGGAAGTATCATCAAGACTGGGTGAAAAAAAGTTTGCTGAGATTTCAGGATACTCGCAGTTTTTTGGAAGCCTGGCAACCCCTTTCTATGAAAGGGATTCTCGTCAGTCTCTGCTTGGGGCTACTTCAATAGCACACAAACCATAGCGATAGAACTTGGAACTACATTATTGTGCCAAGTTTCAAAGAGCTAGCACAAACCGTGTTTGATTTAGAGTTCCAACTACATGTATCCATATAGGAGAAAACAGAGTGAAACCTAAACATGAAAACGGTTACTGCAAAGGAACGTTTTAACCGAGAAGAACGAAATTTAGTGAGCCAAGTGGGATTCGTGTACTGATCACTACATGCAAGTATCATCTAGATTGGGTGAAAAATTGTTTGCTGAGATTTCAGGAAACTCGTAGTTTTTTGGAAGCTTTGCAACCCCTTTCAATGAAAGGGATTCTCGTCAGTCTCTGCTTAGGGATACTTCAATAGCACACAAACCCTAGCGATAGATCATAAAACAACATTATTGTGCCAAGTTTCAAAGAACTAGCACAAACCGTGTTTGATTTAGAGTTCCAACTACATGTATCTATATAGGAGAAAACAGAGTGAAACCTAAATATGAAAACGATTACTGCAAAGGAACGGTTTAACCTAGAAGAATGAAATTTGGTGAGCCAAGTGGGATTGGTGTACTGATCATTAAATGGAAGTATCATCAAGATTGGGTGAAAAAATGTTTGCTGAGATTTCAGGAAACTCGCAGTTTTTTTTAAGCCTGGCAACCCCTTTCTATGAAACGTATTCTCGTCAGTCTCTGCTTGGGGCTACTTCAATAGCACACAAACCATAGCGATAGAACTTGGAACTACATTATTGTGCCAAGTTTCAACGAGCTAGCACAAACCGTGTTTGATTTAGAGTTCCAACTACATGTATCCATATAGGAGAAAACAGAGTGAAACCTAAACATGAAAACGGTTACTGCAAAGGAACGGTTTAACCTAGAAGAACGAAATTTGGTGAGCCAAGTGGGATTGGTGTACTGATCATTAAATGGAAGTATCATCAAGACTGGGTGAAAAAATGTTTGCTGAGATTTCAGGATACTCGCAGTTTTTTGGAAGCCTGGCAACCCCTTTCTATGAAAGGGATTCTCCTCAGTCTCTGCTTGGGGCTACTTCAATAGCACACAAACCATAGCGATAGAACTTGGAACTACATTATTGTGCCAAGTTTCAAAGAGCTAGCACAAACCGTGTTTGATTTAGAGTTCCAACAACATGTATCCATATAGGAGAAAACAGAGTGAAACCTAATCATGAAAACGGTTACTGCAAAGGAACGTTTTAACCGAGAAGAACGAAATTTAGTGAGCCAAGTGGGATTCGTGTACTGATCACTACATGCAAGTATCATCTAGATTGGGTGAAAAATTGTTTGCTGAGATTTCAGGAAACTCGTAGTTTTTTGGAAGCTTTGCAACCCCTTTCAATGAAAGGGATTCTCGTCAGTCTCTGCTTGGGGCTACTTCAATAGCACACAAACCCTAGCGATAGATCATAAAACTACATTATTGTGCCAAGTTTCAAAGAGCTAGCACAAACCGTGTTTGATTTAGAGTTCCAACTACATGTATCTATATAGGAGAAAACAGAGTGACCTAAATATGAAAACGATTACTGCAAAGGAACGGTTTAACCTAGAAGAACGAAATTTGGTGAGCCAAGTGGGATTGGTGTACTGATCATTAAATGGAAGTATCATCAAGATTGGGTGAAAAAATGTTTGCTGAGATTTCAGGAAACTCACAGTTTTTTGGAAGCCTGGCAACCCCTTTCTATGAAACAGATTCTCGTCAGTCTCTGCTTGGGGCTACTTCAATAGCACACAAACCATAGCGATAGAACTTGGAACTACATTATTGTGCCAAGTTTCAAAGAGCTAGCACAAACCGTGTTTGATTTAGAGTTCCAACTACATGTATCCATATAGGAGAAAACAGAGTGAAACCTAAACATGAAAACGGTTACTGCAAAGGAACGGTTTAACCTAGAAGAACGAAATTTGGTGAGCCAAGTGGGATTCGTGTACTGATCATTAAATGGAAGTATCATCAAGACTGGGTGAAAAAATGTTTGCTGAGATTTCTGGAAACTCGCAGTTTTTTGGAAGCCTGGCAACGCCTTTCTATGAAAGGGATTCTCGTCAGTCTCTGCTTGGGGCTACTTCAATAGCACACAAACCATAGCGATAGAACTTGGAACTACATTCTTGTGCCAAGTTTCAAAGAGCTAGCACAAACCGTGTTTGATTTAGAGTTCCAACTACATGTATCCATATAGGAGAAAACAGAGTGAAACCTAATCATGAAAACGGTTACTGCAAAGGAACGGTTTAACCTAGAAGAACGAAATTTAGTGAGCCAACTGGGATTCGTGCACTGATCACTACCTGCAAGTATCATCAAGATTGGGTGAAAAAATGTTTGCTGAGATTTCAGGAAACTCGTAGTTTTTTGGAAGCTTGATATCCCCTTTCAATGAAAGGGATTCTCGTCAGTCTCTGCTTGGGGCTACTTCAAAAGCACACAAATCATAGCGACAGAACTTGGAACTTCATTATTGTGCCAAGTTTCAAAGAGCTAGCACAAACCGTGTTTGATTTAGAGTTCCAACTACATGTATCCATATAGGAGAATACAGAGTGAAACCTAAACATGAAAACGGTTACTGCAAAGGAACGGTTTAACCAAGAAGAACGAAATTTTGTGATCCAAGTGGGATTCATGTACTGATCACTACCTGCAAGTATCATCAAGATTGGGTGAAAAAATGTTTGCTGAGATTTCAGGAAACTCGCAGTTTTTTGGAAGCCTCCAACCACGTTCAATGAAAGTGATTCTCGTCAGTCTCTGCTTGGGGCTACTTCAATAGCACACAAACCATAGCGATAGAACTTGGAACTACATTATTGTGCCAAGCTTCAAAGAGCTAGCACAAACCATGTTTGATTTAGAGTTCCAACTACATGTATCCATATAGGAAAAAACAGAGTGAAACCTAAACATGAAAACAGTTACTGCAAAGGAACGGTTTAACCTAGAAGAACGAAATTTGGTGAGCCAAGTGGGATTTTGTACTGATCATTAAATGGAAGTATCATCAAGATTGGGTGAAAAAATGTTTGCTGAGATTACAGGAAACTCGCAGGTTTTTGGAAGCCTGGCAACCCCTTTCAATGAAAGGGATTCTCGTCAGTCTCTGCTTGGGGCTATTTCAATAGCACACAAACCATAGCGATAGAACTTGGAACTACATTATTGTGCCAAGTTTCAAATAGCTAGCACAAACCGTGTTTGATTTAGAGTTCCAACTACATGTATCCATATAGGAGAAAACAGAGTGAAACCTAAACATGAAAACGGTTACTGCAAAGGAACGGTTTAACCTAGAAGAACGAAATTTGGTGAGCCAAGTGGGATTGGTGTACTGATCATTAAATAGAAGTATCATCAAGATTGGGTGAAAAAATGTTTGCTGAGATTTCAGGAAACTCGTAGTTTTTTGGAAGCTTGGCAACCCCTTTCAATGAAGGGGATTCTCGTCAGTCTCTGCTTGGGGCTACTTCAATAGCACACAAACCATAGCGATAGAACTTGGAACTACATTATTGTGCCAAGTTTCAAAGAGCTATCACAAACCGTGTTTGATTTAGAGTTCCAACTACATGTATCCATATAGGAGAAAACAGAGTGAAACCTAAACATGAAAACGGTTACTGCAAAGGAACAGTTTAACCTAGACGAACGAAATTTGGTGAGCCAAGTGGGATTGGTGTACTGATCATTAAATGGAAGTATCATCAAGATTGGGTGAAAAAATGTTTGCTGAGATTTCAGGAAACTCGTAGTTTTTTGGAAGCTTGGCAACCCCTTTCAATGAAAGGGATTCTAGTCAGTCTCTGCTTGGGGCTACTTCAATAGCACACAAACCCTAGCGATAGAACTTGGAACTACATTATTGTGCCAGGTTTCAAAGAGCTAGCACAAACCGTGTTTGATTTAGAGTTCCAACTACATGTATCTATATAGGAGAAAACAGAGTGAAACCTAAATATGAAAACGATTACTGCAAAGGAACGGTTTAACCTAGAAGAACGAAATTTGGTGAGCCAAGTGGGATTGGTGTACTGATCATTAAATGGAAGTATCATCAAGACTGGGTGAAAAAATGTTTGCTGTGATTTCAGGAAACTCCCAGTTTTTTGGAAGCCTGGCAACGCCTTTCTATGAAAGGGATTCTCGTCAGTCTCTGCTTGGGCTACTTCAATAGCACACAAACCATAGCCATAGAACTTGGAACTACATTATTGTGCCAAGTTTCAAAGAGCTAGCACAAACCGTGTTTGATTTAGAGTTCCAACTACATGTATCCATATAGGAGAAAACAGAGTGAAACCTAAACATGAAAATGGTTACTGCAAAGGAACGGTTTAACCTAGAAGAACGGTTTAACCTAGAAGAACGAAATTTGGTGAGCCAACTGAGATTCGTGTACTGATCACTACCTGCAAGTATCATCAAGATTGGGTGAAAAAATGTTTGCTGAGATTTCAGGAAACTCGTAGTTTTTTGGAAGCTTGATATCCCCTTTCAATGAAAGGGATTCTCGTCAGTCTCTGCTTGGGGCTACTTCAAAAGCACACAAATCATAGCGACAGAACTTGGAACTTCATTATTGTGCCAAGTTTCAAAGAGCTAGCACAAACCGTGTTTGATTTAGAGTTCCAACTACATGTATCCATATAGGAGAATACAGAGTGAAACCTAAACATGAAAACGGTTACTGCAAAGGAACGGTTTAACCTAGAAGAACGAAATTTTGTGATCCAAGTGGGATTCATGTACTGATCACTACCTGCAAGTATCATCAAGATTGGGTGAAAAAATGTTTGCTGAGATTTCAGGAAACTCGCAGTTTTTTGGAAGCTTGGCAACCTCTTTCAATGAAAGGGATTCTCGTCAGTCTCTGCTTGGGGCTACTTCAATAGCACACAAACCATAGCGATAGAACTTGGAACTACATTATTGTGCCAAGTTTCAAAGAGCTAGCACAAACCGTGTTTGATTTAGAGTTCCAACTACACGTATCTATATAGGAGAAAACAGAGTGAAACCTAAACATGAAAACGGTTACTGCAAAGGAACGTTTTAACCTAGAAGAACGAAATTTGGTGAGCCAAGTGGGATTGGTGTACTGATCATTAAATGGAAATATCATCAAGATTTGGTGAAATAATGTTTGCTGAGATTTCAGGAAACTCGCAGTTTTTTGGAAGCCTCCAACCACTTTCAATGAAAGTGATTCTCGTCAGTCTCTGCTTGGGGCTACTTCAATAGCACACAAACCATAGCGATAGAACTTGAAACTACATTATTGTGCCAGGTTTCAAAGAGCTAGCACAAACCGTGTTTGATTTAGAGTTCCAACTACATGTATCTATATAGGAGAAAACAGAGTGAAACCTAAATATGAAAACGATTACTGCAAAGGAACGGTTTAACCTAGAAGAACGAAATTTGGTGAGCCAAGTGGGATTGGTGTACTGATCATTAAATGGAAGTATCATCAAGACTGGGTGAAAAAATGTTTGCTGAGATTTCAGGAAACTCGCAGTTTTTTGGAAGCCTGGCAACGCCTTTCTATGAAAGGGATTCTCGTCAGTCTCTGCTTGGGGCTACTTCAATAGCACACAAACCATAGCGATAGAACTTGGAACTACATTATTGTGCCAAGTTTCAAAGAGCTAGCACAAACCGTGTTTGATTTAGAGTTCCAACTACATGTATCCATATAGGAGAAAACAGAGTGAAACCTAATCATGAAAACGGTTACTGCAAAGGAACGTTTTAACCTAGAAGAACGAAATTTAGTGAGCCAAGTGGGATTCGTGTACTGATCATTACATGCAAGTATCATCAAGATTGGGTGAAAAATTGGTTTCTGAGATTTCAGGAAACTCGTAGTTTTTTGGAAGCCTGGCAACCCCTTTCAATGAAAGGGATTCTCCTCAGTCTCTGCTTGGGGCTACTTCAATAGCACACAAACCATAGCGATAGAACTTGGAACTACATTATTGTGCCAAGTTTCAAAGAGCTAGCACAAACCATGTTTGATTTAGATTTCCAACTACATGTATCCATATAGGAGAAAACAGAGTGAAACCTAAACATGAAAATGGTTACTGCAAAGGAACGGTTTAACCTAGAAGAACGAAATTTGGTGAGCCAAGTGGGATTGGTGTACTGATCATTAAATGGAAGTATCATCAAGATTGGGTGAAAAAATGTTTGCTGAGATTTCAGGAAACTGGTAGTTTTTTGGAAGCTTGGCAACCCCTTTCAATGAAAGGGATTCTCGTCAGTATCTGCTTGGGGCTACTTTAATAGCACACAAACCATAGCCATAGAACTTGGAACTACATTATTGTGCCAAGTTTCAAAGAGCTAGCACAAACCGTGTTTGATTTAGAGTTCCAACTACATGTATCCATATAGGAGAAAACAGAGTGAAACCTAAACATGAAAACGGTTACTGCAAAGGAACAGTTTAACCTAGAAGAACGAAAT
Organism: Urocitellus parryii; assembly: GCF_045843805.1. Classification (NCBI taxonomy): domain Eukaryota; kingdom Metazoa; phylum Chordata; class Mammalia; order Rodentia; family Sciuridae; genus Urocitellus; species Urocitellus parryii. Next base: position 60,660 of record NW_027553423.1, read on the forward strand.
TTGGTGAGCCAAGTGGGATTGGTGTATTGATCATTAAATGGAAGTATCATCAAGACTGGGTGAAAAAATGTTTGCTGAGATTTCAGGAAACTCGCAGTTTTTTGGAAGCCTGGCAACCCCTTTCTATGAAAGGGATTCTCGTCAGTCTCTGCTTGGGGCTAGTTCAGTAGCACACAAACCATAGCGATAGAACTTGGAACTACATTATTGTGCCAAGTTTCAAAGAGCTAGCAAAAACCGTGTTTGATTTAGAGTTCCAACTACATGTATCCATATAGGAGAAAACAGAGTGAAACCTAAACATGAAAACGGTTACTGCAAAGGAACGTTTTAATCTAGAAGAACGAAATTTGGTGAGCCAAGTGGGATTGGTGTACTGATCATTAAATGGAAGTATCATCAAGATTGGGTGAAAAAATATTTGCTGAGATTTCAGGAAACTCGTAGTTTTTTGGAAGCTTGGCAACCCCTTTCAATGGAAGGGATTCTCGTCAGTCTCTGCTTGGGGCTACTTCAATAGCACACAAACCATAGCCATAGAACTTGGAACTACATTATTGTGCCAAGTTTCAAAGAGCTAGCACAAACCGTGTTTGATTTAGAGTTCCAACTACATGTATCCATATAGGAGAAAACAGAGTGAAACCTAAACATGAAAACGGTTACTGCAAAGGAACGGTTTAACCTAGAAGAACGAAATTTGGTGAGCCAAGTGGGATTGGTGTACTGATCATTAAATGGAAGTATCATCAAGATTGGGTTAAAAAATGTTTGCTGAGATTTCAGGAAACTCGCAGTTTTTTGGAAGCCTCCAACCACGTTCAATGAAAGTGATTCTCGTCAGTCTCTGCTTGGGGCTACTTCAATAGCACACAAACCATAGCGATAGAACTTGGAACTTCATTAATGTGCCAAGCTTCAAAGAGCTAGCACAAACCGTGTTTGATTTAGAGTTCCAACTACATGTATCTATATAGGAGAAAACAGAGTGAAACCTAAATATGAAAACGATTACTGCAAAGGAACGGTTTAACCTAGAAGAACGACATTTGGTGAGCCAAGTGGGATTGGTGTACTGATCATTAAATGGAAGTATCATCAAGACTGGGTGAAAAAAAGTTTGCTGTGATTTCAGGATACTCGCAGTTTTTTGGAAGCTTGGCAACCCCTTTCAATGAAAGGGATTCTCGTCAGTCTCTGCTTGGGGCTACTTCAAAAGCACACAACCCCTAGCGATAGATCATGAAACTACATTATTGTGCCAAGTTTCAAAGAGCTAGCACAAACCGTGTTTGATTTAGAATTCCAACTACATGTATCTATATAGGAGAAAACAGAGTGAAACCTAAATATGAAAACGATTACTGCAAAGGAACGGTTTAACCTAGAAGAACGAAATTTGGTGAGCCAAGTGGGATTGGTGTACTGATCATTAAATGGATGTATCATCAAGACTGGGTGAGAAAATGTTGGCTGAGATTTAAGGAAACTCGCAGTTTTTTGGAAGCCTGGCAACCCCATTCTATGAAAGGGATTCTCGTCAGTCTCTGCTTGGGGCTACTTCAATAGCACACAAACCATAGCGATAGAACTTCTAACTACATTATTGTGCCAAGTTTCAAAGAGCTAGCACAAACCGTGTTTGATTTAGAGTTCCAACTACATGTATCCATATAGTAGAAAACAGAGTGAAACCTAAACATGAAAACGGTTACTGCAAAGGAACGGTTTAACCTAGAAGAACGAAATTTGGTGAGCCAAGTGGGATTGGTGTACTGATCATTAAATAGAAGTATCATCAAGATTGGGTGAAAAAATGTTTGCTGAGATTTCAGGAAACTCGCAGTTTTTTGGAAGCTTGGCAACCCCTTTCAATGAAAGGGATTCTCATCAGTCTCTGCTTGGGGCTACTTCAATAGCACACAAACCATAGCGATAGAATTTGGAACTACATTATTGTGCCAAGTTTCAAAGAGCTAGCACAAACCGTGTTTGATTTAGAGTTCCAACTACATGTATCCATATAGGAGAAAACAGAGTGAAACCTAAACATGAAAACGGTTACTGCAAAGGAACGGTTTAACCTAGAAGAACGAAATTTGGTGAGCCAAGTGGGATTGGTGTACTGATCATTAAATGCAAGTATCATCAAGATTGGGTGAAAAAATGTTTGCTGAGATTTCAGGAAACTCGTAGTTTTTTGAAAGCTTGGCAACCCCTTTCAATGAAAGGGATTCTCGTCAGTCTCTGCTTCGGGGTACTTCAATAGCACACAAACCATAGCCATCGAACTTGGAACTACATTATTGTGCAGAGTTTCAAAGAGCTAGCACAAACCGTGTTTGATTTAGAGTTCCAACTACATGTATCTATATAGGAGAAAACAGAGTGAAACCTAAACATGAAAACGGTTACTGCAAAGGAACAGTTTAACCTAGAAGAACGAAATTTGGTGAGCCAAGTGGGATTGGTGTACTGATCATTAAATGGAAGTATCATCAAGACTGGGTGAAAAAATGTTTGCTGAGATTTCAGGAAACTCGCAGTTTTTTGGAAGCCTGGCAACCCCTTTCTATGAAAGGGATTCTCTTCAGTCTCTGCTTGGGGTAGTTCAGTAGCACACAAACCAGAGCGATAGAACTTGGAACTACATTATTTTGCCAAGTTTCAAAGAGCTAGCACAAACCGTGTTTGATTTAGAGTTCCAACTACATGTATCCATATAGGAGAAAACAGAGTGAAACCTAAACATGAAAACGGTTACTGCAAAGGAACGGTTTAACCTAGAAGAACGAAATTTGGTGAGCCAAGTGGGATTGGTGTACTGATCATTAAATGGAAGTATCATCAAGATTGGGTGAAAAAATGTTTGCTGAGATTTCAGGAAACTCGTAGTTTTTTGGAAGCTTGGCAACCCCTTTCAATGAAAGGGATTCTCGTCAGTATCTGCTTGGGGCTACTTCAATAGCACACAAACCATAGCCATAGAACTTGGAACTACATTATTGTGCCATGTTTCAAAGAGCTAGCACAAACCGTGTTTGATTTAGAGTTCCAACTTCATGTATCCATATAGGAGAAAACAGAGTGAAACTAAAACATGAAAACGGTTACTGCAAAGGAACGGTTTAACCTAGAAGAACGAAATTTGGTGAGCCAAGTGGGATTCGTGTACTGATAACTACCTGCAAGTATCATCAAGTTTGGGTGAAAAAATGTTTGCTGAGATTTCAGGAAACTCGTAGTTTTTTGGAAGCTTGATATCCCCTTTCAATGAAAGGGATTCTCGTCAGTCTCTGCTTGGGGCTACTTCAAAAGCACACAAATCATAGCGACAGAACTTGGAACTACATTATTGTGCCAAGTTTCAAAGAGCTAGCACAAACCGTGTTTGATTTAGAGTTCCAACTACATGTATCCATATAGGAGAAAACAGAGTGAAACCTAAACATGAAAACGATTACTGCAAAGGAACGGTTTAACCTAGAAGAACGAAATTTGGTGAGCCAAGTGGGATTGGTGTACTGATCATTAAATGGAAGTATCATCAAGATTGGGTGAAAAAAATGTTTGCTGAGATTTCAGGAAACTCGCAGTTTTTTGGAAGCCTCCAACCACGTTCAATGAAAGTGATTCTCGTCAGTCTCTACTTGGGGCTACTTCAATAGCACACAAACCATAGCGATAGAACTTGGAACTACATTAATGTGCCAAGCTTCAAAGAGCTAGCACAAACCATGTTTGATTTAGAGTTCCAACTACATGTATCCATATAGGAGAAAACAGAGTGAAACCTAAACATGAAAACAGTTACTGCAAAGGAACGGTTTAACGTAGAAGAACGAAATTTGGTGAGCCAAGTGTGATTGGTGTACTGATCATTAAATGGAAGTATCATCAAGATTGGGTGAAAAAATGTTTGCTGAGATTTCAGGAAACTCGTAGTTTTTTGGAATCTTGGCAACCCCTTTCAATGAAAGGGATTCTCGTCAATCTCTGCTTGGGGCTACTTCAATAGCACACAAACCCTAGCGATAGAACTTGGAACTACATTATTGTGCCAGGTTTCAAAGAGCTAGCACAAACCGTGTTTGATTTAGAGTTCCAACTACATGTATCTATATAGGAGAAAACAGAGTGAAACCTAAATATGAAAACGATTACTGCAAAGGAACGGTTTAACCTAGAAGAACGAAATTTGGTGAGCCAAGTGGGATTGGTGTACTGATCATTAAATGGAAGTATCATTAAGACTGGGTGAAAAAATGTTTGCTGTGATTTCAGGAAACTCGCAGTTTTTTGGAAGCCTGGCAACGCCTTTCTATGAAAGGGATTCTCGTCAGTCTCTGCTTGGGGCTACTTCAATAGCACACAAACCATAGCGATAGAACTTGGAACTACATTATTGTGCCAAGTTTCAAAGAGCTAGCACAAACCGTGTTTGATTTAGAGTTCCAACTACATGTATCCATATAGGAGAAAACAGAGTGAAACCTAATCATGAAAACGGTTACTGCAAAGGAACCTTTTAACCTAGAAGAACGAAATTTAGTGAGCCAAGTGGGATTCGTGTACTGATCACTACATGCAAGTATCATCAAGATTGGGTGAAAAATTGTTTGCTGAGATTTCAGGAAACTCGTAGTTTTTTGGAAGCTTGGCAACCCCTTTCAATGAAAGGGATTCTCGTCAGTCTCTGCTTGGGGCTACTTCAATAGCACACAAACCATAGCGATAGAACTTGGAACTACATTATTGTGCCAAGTTTCAAAGAGCTAGCACAAACCATGTTTGATTTAGATTTCCAACTACATGTATCCATATAGGAGAAAACAGAGTGAAACCTAAACATGAAAACGGTTACTGCAAAGGAACGGTTTAACCTAGAAGAACGAAATTTGGTGAGCCAAGTGGGATTGGTGTACTGATCATTAAATGGAAGTATCATCAAGATTGGGTGAAAAAAATGTTTGCTGAGATTTCAGCAAACTCGCAGTTTTTTGGAAGCCTCCAACCACGTTCAATGAAAGTGATTCTCGTCAGTCTCTGCTTGGGGATACTTCAATAGCACACAACCCCTAGCGATAGATCATGAAACTACATTATTGTGCCAAGTTTCAAAGAGCTAGCACAAACCGTGTTTGATTTAGAGTTCCAACTACATGTATCCATATAGGAGAAAACAGAGTGAAACCTAAACATGAAAACGGTTACTGCAAAGGAACGGTTTAACCTAGAAGAACGAAATTTGGTGAGCCAAGTGGGGATTCGTGTACTAATCATTAAATGGAAGTATCATCAAGATTGGGTGAAAAAATGTTTGCTGAGATTTCAGGAAACTCGTAGTTTTTGGAAGCTTGGCAACCCCTTCAATGAAAGGGATTCTCGTCAGTCTCTGCTTCGGGCTACTTCAATAGCACCCAAACCATAGCCATAGAACTTGGAACTACATTATTGTGCCAAGTTTCAAAGAGCTAGCACAAACCGTGTTTGATTTAGAGTTCCAACTACATGTATCTATATAGGAGAAAACAGAGTGAAACCTAAACATGAAAACGGTGACTGCAAAGGAACAGTTTAACCTAGAAGAACGAAATTTGGTGAGCCAAGTGGGATTGGTGTACTGATCATTAAATGGAAGTATCATCAAGACTGGGTGAAAAAATGTTTCCTGAGATTTCAGGAAACTCGCAGTTTTTTGGAAGCCTGGCAACCCCTTTCTATGAAAGGGATTCTCTTCAGTCTCTGCTTGGGGCTAGTTCAGTAGCACACCAACCATAGCCATAGAACTTGGAACTACATTATTGTGCCAAGTTTCAAAGAGCTAGCACAAACCGTGTTTGATTTAGAGTTCCAACTACATGTATCCATATAGGAGAAAACAGAGTGAAACCTAAACATGAAAACGGTTACTGCAAAGGAACGGTTTAACCTAGAAGAACGAAATTTGGTGAGCCAAGTGGGATTGGTGTACTGATCATTAAAGGGAAGTATCATCAAGATTGGGTGAAAAAATGTTTGCTGTGATTTCAGGAAACTCGTAGTTTTTTGGAAGCTTGATATCCCCTTTCAATGAAAGGTATTCTCGTCAGTCTCTGCTTGGGGCTACTTCAATAGCACACAAACCATAGCGATAGAACTTGGAACTACATTATTGTGCCAAGTTTCAAAGAGCTAGCACAAACCGTGTTTGATTTAGAGTTCCAACTACATGTATCCATATAGGAGAAAACAGAGTGAAACCTAAACATGAAAACAGTTACTGCAAAGGAACGGTTTAACATAGAAGAACGAAATTTGGTGAGCCAAGTGGGATTCGTGTACTGATCACTACCTGCAAGTATCATCAAGATTGGGTGAAAAAATGTTTGCTGAGATTTCAGGAAACTCGTAGTTTTTTGGAAGCTTGGCAACCCCTTTCAATGAAAGGGATTCTCGTCAGTCTCTGCTTGGGGCTACTTCAATAGCACACAAAACATAGCGATAGAACTTGGAACTACATTATTGTGCCAAGTTTCAAAGAGCTAGCACAAACCGTGTTTGATTTAGAGTTCCAACTACATGTATCCATATAGGAGAAAACAGAGTGAAACCTAAACATGAAAAAGGTTACTGCAAAGGAACGGTTTAACCTAGAAGAACGAAATTTGGTGAGCCAAGTGGGATTGGTGTACTGATCATTAAATGGAAGTATCATCAAGATTGGGTGAAAAAATGTTTGCTGAGATTTCAGGAAACTCGTAGTTTTTTGGAAGCTTGATAACCCCTTTCAATGAAAGGGATTCTCGTCAGTCTCTGCTTGGGGCTACTTCAATAGCACACAAACCATAGCCATAGAACTTGGAACTACATTATTGTGCCAAGTTTCAAAGAGCTAGCACAAACCGTGTTTGATTTAGAGTTCCAACTACATGTATCCATATAGGAGAAAACAGAGTGAAACCTAAACATGAAAACGGTTACTGCAAAGGAACGGTTTAACCTAGAAGAACGACATTTGGTGAGCCAAGTGGGATTGGTGTACTGATCATTAAATGGAAGTATCATCAAGACTGGGTGAAAAAATGTTTGCTGTGATTTCAGGAAACTCGCAGTTTTTTGGAAGCCTGGCAACGCCTTTCTATGAAAGGGATTCTCGTCAGTCTCTGCTTGGGGCTACTTCAATAGCACACAAACCATAGCGATAGAACTTGGAACTACATTATTGTGCCAAGTTTCAAAGAGCTAGCACAAACCGTGTTTGATTTAGAGTTCCAACTACATGTATCCATATAGGAGAAAACAGAGTGAAACCTAATCATGAAAACGGTTACTGCAAAGGAACCTTTTAACCTAGAAGAACGAAATTTAGTGAGCCAAGTGGGATTCGTGTACTGATCACTACATGCAAGTATCATCAAGATTGGGTGAAAAATTGTTTGCTGAGATTTCAGGAAACTCGTAGTTTTTTGGAAGCTTGGCAACCCCTTTCAATGAAAGGGATTCTCGTCAGTCTCTGCTTGGGGCTACTTCAATAGCACACAAACCATAGCGATAGAACTTGGAACTACATTATTGTGCCAAGTTTCAAAGAGCTAGCACAAACCATGTTTGATTTAGATTTCCAACTACATGTATCCATATAGGAGAAAACAGAGTGAAACCTAAACATGAAAACGGTTACTGCAAAGGAACGGTTTAACCGAGAAGAACGAAATTTGGTGAGCCAATTGGGATTGATGTAATGATCTTTAAATGGAAGTATCATCAAGATTGGGTGAAAAAATGTTTGCTGAGATTTCTGGAAACTCGTAGTTTATTGGAAGCTTGGCAACCCCTTTCAATGAAAGGGATTCTCGTCAGTCTCTGCTTGGGGATACTTCAATAGCACACAACCCCTAGCGATAGATCATGAAACCACATTATTGTGCCAAGTTTCAAAGAGCTAGCACAAACCGTGTTTGATTTAGAGTTCCAACTACATGTATCCATATAGGAGAAAACAGAGTGAAACCTAAACATGAAAACGGTTACTGCAAAGGAACGGTTTAACCTAGAAGAACGAAATTTGGTGAGCCAAGTGGGATTGGTGTACTGATCATTAAATAGAAGTATCATCAAGATTGGGTGAAAAAATGTTTGCTGTGATTTCAGGAAACTCGTTGTTTTTTGGAAGCTTGATATCCTCTTTCAATGAAAGGTATTCTCGTCAGTCTCTGCTTGGGGCTACTTCAATAGCACACAAACCATAGCGATAGAACTTGGAACTACATTATTGTGCCAAGTTTCAAAGAGCTAGCACAAACCGTGTTTGATTTAGAGTTCCAACTACATGTATCCATATAGGAGAAAACAGAGTGAAACCTAAACATGAAAACAGTTACTGCAAAGGAACGGTTTAACATAGAAGAACGAAATTTGGTGAGCCAAGTGGGATTCGTGTACTGATCACTACCTGCAAGTATCATCAAGATTGGGTGAAAAAATGTTTGCTGAGATTTCAGGAAACTCGTAGTTTTTTGGAAGCTTGGCAACCCGTTTCAATGAAAGGGATTCTCGTCAGTCTCTGCTTGGGGCTACTTCAATAGCACACAAAACATAGCGATAGAACTTGGAACTACATTATTGTGCCAAGTTTCAAAGAGCTAGCACAAACCGTGTTTGATTTAGAGTTCCAACTACATGTATCCATATAGGAGAAAACAGAGTGAAACCTAAACATGAAAACGGTTACTGCAAAGGAACAGTTTAACCTAGAAGAACGAAATTTGGTGAGCCAAGTGGGATTGGTGTACTGATCATTAAATAGAAGTATCATCAAGATTGGGTGAAAAAATGTTTGCTGAGGTTTCTGGAAACTCGCAGTTTTTTGGAAGCTTGGCAACCCCTTTCAATGAAAGGGATTCTCGTCAGTCTCTGCTTGGTGCTACTTCAGTAGCACACAAACCATAGCGATAGAACTTGGAACTACATTATTGTGCCAAGTTTCAAAGAGCTAGCACAAACCGTGTTTGATTTAGAGTTCCTACTACATGTATCCATATAGGAGAAAACAGAGTGAAACCTAAACATGAAAACGGTTACTGCAAAGGAACGGTTTAACCTAGAAGAACGAAATTTGGTGAGCCAAGTGGGATTGGTGTACTGATCATTAAATGGAAGTATCATCAAAATTGGGTGAAAAAATGTTTGCTGAGATTTCAGGAAACTCGTAGTGTTTTGGAAGCTTGGCAACCCCTTTCAATGAAAGGGATTCTCGTCAGTCTCTGCTTGGGGCTACTTCAATAGCACACAAACCATAGCGATAGAACTTGGAACTACATTATTGTGCCAAGTTTCAAAGAGCTAGCACAAACCGTGTTTGATTTAGAGTTCCAACTACATGTATCCATATAGGAGAAAACAGAGTGAAATCTAAACATGAAAACGGTTAATGCAAAGGAACAGTTTAACCTAGAAGAACGAAATTTGGTGAGCCAAGTGGGATTGGTGTACTGATCATTAAATGGAAGTATCATCAAGATTGGGTGAAAAAATGTTTGCTGAGATTTCAGGAAACTCGTAGTTTTTTGGAAGCTTGGCAACCCCTTTCAATGAAAGGGATTCTCGTCAGTCTCTGCTTGGGGCTACTTCAATAGCACACAAACCATAGCGATAGAACTTGGAACTACATTATTGTGCCAAGTTTCAAAGAGCTAGCACAAACCGTGTTTGATTTAGAGTTCCAACTACATGTATCCATATAGGAGAAAACAGAGTGAAACCTAAACATGAAAACGGTTACTGCAAAGGAACGGTTTAACCTAGAACAACGAAATTTGGTGAGCCAAGTGGGATTCGTGTACTGATCACTACCTGCAAGTATCATCAAGATTGGGTGAAAAAATGTTTGCTGAGATTTCAGGAAACTCGTAGTTTTTTGGAAGCTTGATAACCCCTTTCAATGAAAGGGATTCTCGTCAGTCTCTGCTTGGGGCTACTTCAAAAGCACACAAATCATAGCGACAGTACTTGGAACTACATTATTGTGCCAAGTTTCAAAGAGCTAGCACAAACCGTGTTTGATTTAGAGTTCCAACTACATGTATCCATATAGGAGAAAACAGAGTGAAACCTAAACATGAAAACGGTTACTGCAAAGGAACGGTTTAACGTAGAAGAACGAAATTTAGTGAGCCAAGTGGGATTCATGTACTGATCACTACCTGCAAGTATCATCAAGATTGGGTGAAAAAATGTTTGCTGAGATTTCAGGAAACTCGCAGTTTTTTGTAAGCTTGGCAACCCCTTTCAATGAAAGGGATTCTCGTCATTCTCTGCTTGGGGATACTTCAATAGCACACAAACCATAGCGATAGAACTTGGAACTACATTATTGTGCCAAGTTTCAAAGAGCTAGCACAAACCGTGTTTGATTTAGAGTTCCAACTACACGTATCTATATAGGAGAAAACAGAGTGAAACCTAAACATGAAAACGGTTACTGCAAAGGAACGATTTAACCTAGAAGAACGAAATTTGGTGAGCCAAGTGGGATTGGTGTACTGATCATTAAATGGAAGTATCATCAAGATTGGGTGAAAAAATGTTTGCTGAGATTTCAGGAAACTCGTAGTTTTTTGGAAGCTTGGCAACCCCTTTCAATGAAAGGGATTCTCGTCAGTCTCTGCTTGGGGCTACTTCAATAGCACACAAACCGTAGCGATAGAACTTGGAACTACATTATTGTGCCAAGTTTCAAAGAGATAGCACAAACCGTGTTTGATTTAGAGTTCCAACTACATGTATCCATATAGGAGAAAACAGAGTGAAACCTAAACATTAAAATGGTTACTGCAAAGGAACGGTTTAACCTAGAAGAATGAAATTTGGTGAGCCAAGGTGGATTGGTGTACTGATCATTAAATGGAAGTATCATCAAGATTGGGTGAAAAAATGTTAGCTGAGATTTCAGGAAACTCGTAATTTTTGGAAGCTTGGCAACCCCTTTCAATGAAAGGGATTCTCGTCAGTCTCTGCTTGGGGCTACTTCAATAGCACACAAACCATAGCGATAGAACTTGGAACTACATTATTGTGCCAAGTTTCAAAGAGCTAGCACAAACCGTGTTTGATTTAGAGTTCCAACTACATGTATCCATATAGGAGAAAACAGAGTGAAACCTAAACATGAAAACAGTTACTGCAAAGGAACGGTTTAACCTAGAACAACGAAATTTGGTGAGCCAAGTGGGATTGGTGTACTGATCATTAAATGGAAGTATCATCAAGATTGGGTGAAAAAATGTTTGCTGAGATTTCAGGAAACTCGTAGTTTTTTGGAAGCTTGGCATCCCCTTTCAATGAAAGGGATTCTCATCAGTCTCTGCTTGGGGCTACTTCAATAGCACACAAACCTTAGCTATAGAACTTGGAACTACATTATTGTGCCAAGTTACAAAGAGCTAGCACAAACAGTGTTTGATTTAGAGTTCCAACTACATGTATCCATATAGGAGAAAACAGAGTGAAACCTAAATATGAAAACGATTACTGCAAAAGAACGGTTTAACCTAGAAGAACGAAATTTGGTGAGCCAAGTGGGATTGGTGTACTGATCATTAAATGGAAGTATCATCAAGACTGGGTGAAAAAATGTTTGCTGAGATTTCAGGAAACTCGCAGTTTTTTGGAAGCCTAGCAACCCAATTCTATGAAAGGGATTCTCGTCAGTCTCTGCTTGGGGCTACTTCAATAGCACACAAACCTTAGCGATAGAACTTGGAACTACATTATTGTGCCAAGTTTCAAAGAGCTAGCACAAACCGTGTTTGATTTAGAGTTCCAACTACATGTATCCATATAGGAGAAAACAGAGTGAAACCTAAACATGAAAACGGTTACTGCAAAGGAACGGTTTAACCTAGAAGAACGAAATTTGGTGAGCCAAGTGGGATTGGTGTACTGATCATTAAATAGAAGTATCATCAAGATTGGGTGAAAAAATGTTTGCTGAGATTTCAGGAAACTCGCAGTTTTTTGGAAGCTTGGCAACCCCTTTCAATGAAAGGGATTCTCGTCAGTCTCTGCTTGGGGCTACTTCAATAGCACACAAACCATAGCGATAGAACTTGGAACTACATTATTGTGCCAAGGTTCAAAGAGCTAGCACAAACCGTGTTTGATTTAGAGTTCCAACTACATGTATCCATATAGGAGAAAACAGAGTGAAATCTAAACATGAAAACGGTTACTGCAAAGGAACGGTTTAACCTAGAAGAATGAAATTTGGTGAGCCAAGGTGGATTGGTGTACTGATCATTAAATGGAAGTATCATCAAGATTGGGTGAAAAAATGTTAGCTGAGATTTCAGGAAACTCGTAGTTTTTTGGAAGCTTGGCAACCCCTTTCAATGAAAGGGATTCTCGTCAGTCTCTGCTTGGGGCTACTTCAATAGCACACAAACCATAGCGATAGAACTTGGAACTACATTATTGTGCCAAGTTTCAAAGAGCTAGCACAAACTGTGTTTGATTTAGAGTTCCAACTACATGTATCCATATAGGAGAAAACAGAGTGAAACCTAAACATGAAAACAGTTACTGCAAAGGAACGGTTTAACCTAGAACAACGAAATTTGGTGAGCCAAGTGGGATTGGTGTACTGATCATTAAATGGAAGTATCATCAAGATTGGGTGAAAAAATGTTTGCTGAGATTTCAGGAAACTCGTAGTTTTTTGGAAGCTTGGCAACCCCTTTCAATGAAAGGGATTCTCATCAGTCTCTGCTTGGGGCTACTTCAATAGCACACAAACCTTAGCGATAGAACTTGGAACTACATTATTGTGCCAAGTTACAAAGAGCTAGCACAAACCGTGTTTGATTTAGAGTTCCAAGTACATGTATCCATATAGGAGAAAACAGAGTGAAACCTAAATATGAAAACGATTACTGCAAAGGAACGGTTTAACCTAGAAGAACGAAATTTGGTGAGCCAAGTGGGATTGGTGTACTGATCATTAAATGGAAGTATCATCAAGACTGGGTGAAAAAATGTTTGCTGAGATTTCAGGAAACTCGCAGTTTTTTGGAGCCTGGCCACCCCATTCTATGAAAGGGATTCTCGTCAGTCTCTGCTTGGGGCTACTTCAATAGCACACAAACCTTAGCGATAGAACTTGGAACTACATTATTGTGCCAAGTTTCAAAGAGCTAGCACAAACGGTGTTTGATTTAGAATTCCAACTACATGTATCCATATAGGAGAAAACGGAGTGAAACCTAAACATGAAAACGGTTACTGCAAAGGAACGGTTTAACCTAGAACAACGAAATTTGGTGAGCCAAGTGGGATTCGTGTACTGATCCCTACCTGCAAGTATCATCAAGATTGGGTGAAAAAATGTTTGCTGAGATTTCAGGAAACTCGCAGTTTTTTGGAAGCCTCCAACCCCTTTCAATGAAAGGGATTCTCGTCAGTCACTTCTAGGTCTACTTCAATAGCACACAAACCCTAGGGATAGAACTTGGAACTACATTATTGTGCCAAGTTTCAAAGAGCTAGCACAAACCGTGTTTGATTTAGAGTTCCAACTACATGTATCTATATAGGAGAAAACAGAGTGAAACCTAAACATGAAAACGGTTACTGCAAAGGAACGTTTTAACCTAGAAGAACGAAATTTGGTGAGCCAAGTGGGATTGGTATACTGATCATTAAATGGATGTATCATCAAGACTGGGTGAAAAAATGATTGCTGAGATTTCAGGAAACTCGCAGTTTTTTGAAGCCTGGCAACCCCTTTCTATGAAAGGGATTCTCGTCAGTCTCTGCTTGGGTCTACTTCAATAGCACACAAACCATAGCGATAGTACGTGGAACTACATTATTGTGCCAAGTTTCAAAGAGCTAGCACAAACCGTGTTTGATTTAGAGTTCCAACTACATGTATCCATATAGGAGAAAACAGAGTGAAACCTAAACATGAAAACGGTTACTGCAAAGGAACGGTTTAACCTAGAAGAACGAAATTTGGTGAGACAAGTGGGATTGGTGTACTGATCATTAAATAGAAGTATCATCAAGATTGGGTGAAAAAATGTTTGCTGAGATTTCAGGAAACTCGCAGTTTTTTGGAAGCTTGGCAACCCCTTTCAATGAAAGGGATTCTCGTCAGTCTCTGCTTGGGGCTACTTCAATAGCACACAAACCATAGCGATAGAACTTGGAACTACATTATTGTGCCTAGTTTCAAAGAGCTAGCACAAACCGTGTTTGATTTAGAGTTCCAACTACATGTATCCACATAGGAGAAAACAGAGTGAAACCTAAACATGAAAAAGGTTACTGCAAAGGAACGGTTTAACCTAGAAGAACGAAATTTGGTGAGCCAAGTGGGATTCGTGTACTGATCACTACCTGCAAGTATCATCAAGATTGGGTGAAAAAATGTTTGCTGAGATTTCAGGAAACTCGCAGTTTTTTCGAAGCTTGGCAACCCCTTTCAATGAAAGGGATTCTCGTCAGTCTCTGCTTGGGGCTACTTCAATAGCACACAAACCATAGCGATAGAACTTGGAACTACATTATTGTGCCAAGTTTCAAAGAGCTAGCACAAACCGTGTTTAATTTAGAGTTCCAACTACATGTATCCATATAGGAGAAAACAGAGTGAAACCCAAACATGAAAACGGTTACTGCAAAGGAACGGTTTAACCTAGAAGAACGAAATTTGGTGAGCCAAGTGGGATTGGTGTACTGATCATTAAATAGAAGTATCATCAAGATTGGGTGAAAAAATGTTTGCTGAGATTTCAGGAAACTCGTAGTTTTTTGGAAGCTTGGCAACCCCTTTCAATGAAAGGGATTCTCATCAGTCTCTGCTTGGGGCTACTTCAATAGCACACAAACCTTAGCGATAGAACTTGGAACTACATTTTTGTGCCAAGTTACAAAGAGCTAGCACAAACCGTGTTTGATTTAGAGTTCCAACTACATGTATCCATATAGGAGAAAACAGAGTGAAACCTAAATATGAAAACGATTACTGCAAAGGAACGGTTTAACCTAGAAGAACGAAATTTGGTGAGCCAAGTGGGATTGGTGTACTGATCATTAAATGGAAGTATCATCAAGACTGGGTGAAAAAATGTTTGCTGAGATTTCAGGAAACTCGCAGTTTTTTGGAAGCCTGGCAACCCATTCTATGAAAGGGATTCTCGTCAGTCTCTGCTTGGGGCTACTTCAATAGCACACAAACCTTAGCGATAGAACTTGGAACTACATTATTGTGCCAAGTTTCAAAGAGCTAGCCCAAACCGTGTTTGATTTAGAATTCCAACTACATGTATCCATATAGGAGAAAACAGAGTGAAACCTAAACATGAAAACGGTTACTGCAAAGGAATGGTTTAACCTAGAAGAACGAAATTTGGTGAGCCAAGTGGGATTCGTGTACTGATCACTACCTGCAAGTATCATCAAGATTGGGTGAAAAAATGTTTGCTGAGATTTCAGGAAACTCGTAGTTTTTTGGAACCTTGATAACCCCTTTCAATGAAAGGGATTCTCGTCAGTCTCTGCTTGGGGCTACTTCAAAAGCACACAAATCATAGCGACAGTACTTGGAACTACATTATTGTGCCAAGTTTCAAAGAGCTAGCACAAACCGTGTTTGATTTAGAGTTCCAACTACATGTATCTATATAGGAGAAAACAGAGTGAAACCTAAATATGAAAACGATTACTGCAAAGGAACGGTTTAACCTAGAAGAACGAAATTTGGTGAGCCAAGTGGGATTGGTGTACTGATCATTAAATGGATGTATCATCAAGACTGGGTGAAAAAATGTTTGCTGAGATTTAAGGATACTCGCAGTTTTTTGGAAGCCTGGCAACCCCATTCTATGAAAGGGATTCTCGTCAGTCTCTGCTTGGGGCTACTTCAATAGCACACAAACCATAGCGATAGAACTTGGAACTACATTATTGTGCCAAGTTTCAAAGAGCTAGCACAAACCGTGTTTGATTTAGAGTTCCAACTACATGTATCCATATAGGAGAAAACAGAGTGAAACCTAAACATGAAAACGGTTACTGCAAAGGAACGGTTTAACCTAGAAGAACGAAATTTGGTGAGCCAAGTGGGATTGGTGTACTGATCATTAAATAGAAGTATCATCAAGATTGGGTGAAAAAATGTTTGCTGAGATTTCAGGAAACTCGTTGTTTTTTGGAAGCTTGGCAACCCCTTTCTATGAAAGGGATTCTCGTCAGTCTCTGCTTGGGGCTACTTCAATAGCACACAAACCATAGCGATAGAACTTGGAACTACATTATTGTGCCAAGTTTCAAAGAGCTAGCACAAACCGTGTTTGATTTAGAGTTCCAACTACATGTATCCATATAGGAGAAAACACAGTGAAATCTAAACATGTAAACGGTTACTGCAAAGGAACAGTTTAACCTAGAAGAACGAAATTTGGTGAGCCAAGTGGGATTGGTGTACTGATCACTACCTGCAAGTATCATCAAGATTGGGTGAAAAAATGTTTGCTGAGATTTCAGGAAACTCGTAATTTTTTGGAAGCTTGGCAACCCCTTTCAATGAAAGGGATTCTCGTCAGTCTCTGCTTGGGGCTACTTCAATAGCACACAAACCGTAGCGATAGTACTTGGAACTACATTATTGTGCCAAGTTTCAAAGAGCTAGCACAAACCGTGTTTGATTTAGAGTTCCAACTACATGTATCCATATAGGAGAAAACAGAGTGAAACCTAAACATGAAAATGGTTACTGCAAAGGAACGGTTTAACCTAGAAGAATGAAATTTGGTGAGCCAAGGTGGATTGGTGTACTGATCATTAAATGGAAGTATCATCAAGATTGGGTGAAAAAATGTTAGCTGAGATTTCAGGAAACTCGTAGTTTTTTGGAAGCTTGGCAACCCCTTTCAATGAAAGGGATTCTCGTCAGTCTCTGCTTGGGGCTACTTCAATAGCACACAAACCATAGCGATAGAACTTGGAACTACATTATTGTGCCAAGTTTCAAAGAGCTAGCACAAACCGTGTTTGATTTAGAGTTCCAACTACATGTATCCATATAGGAGAAAACAGAGTGAAACCTAAACATGAAAACAGTTACTGCAAAGGAACGGTTTAACCTAGAACAACGAAATTTGGTGAGCCAAGTGGGATTGGTGTACTGATCATTAAATGGAAGTATCATCAAGATTGGGTGAAAAAATGTTTGCTGAGATTTCAGGAAACTCGTAGTTTTTTTGGAAGCTTGGCAACCCCTTTCAATGAAAGGGATTCTCATCAGTCTCTGCTTGGGGCTACTTCAATAGCACAAAAACCTTAGCGATAGAACTTGGAACTACATTATTGTGCCAAGTTACAAAGAGCTAGCACAAACCGTGTTTGATTTAGAGTTCCAACTACATGTATCCATATAGGAGAAAACAGAGTGAAACCTAAACATGAAAACGGTTACTGCAAAGGAACGTTTTAACCTAGAAGAACGAAATTTGGTGAGCCAAGTGGGATTGGTATACTGATCATTAAATGGATGTACCATCAAGACTGGGTGAAAAAATGTTTGCTGAGATTTCAGGAAACTCGCAGTTTTTTGAAGCCTGGCAACCCCTTTCTATGAAAGGGATTCTCGTCAGTCTCTGCTTTGGGCTACTTCAATAGCACACAAACCATAGCGATAGTACTTGGAACTACATTATTGTGCCAAGTTTCAAAGAGCTAGCACAAACCGTGTTTGATTTAGAGTTCCAAATACATGTATCCATATAGGAGAAAACAGAGTGAAACCTAAACATGAAAATGGTTACTGCAAAGGAACGGTTTAACCTAGAAGAACGAAATTTGGTGAGCCAAGTGGGATTGGTGTACTGATCATTAAATGGAAGTATCATCAAGATTGGGTGAAAAAATGTTAGCTGAGATTTCAGTAAACTCGTAGTTTTTTGGAAGCTTGGCAACCCCTTTCAATGAAAGGGATTCTCGTCAGTCTCTGCTTGGGGCTACTTCAATAGCACACAAACCATAGCGATAGAACTTGGAACTACATTATTGTGCCAGGTTTCAAAGAGCTAGCACAAACCGTGTTTGATTTAGAGTTCCAACTACATGTATCCATATAGGAGAAAACAGAGTGAAACCTAAACATGAAAAAGGTTACTGCAAAGGAACGGTTTAACCTAGAAGAACGAAATTTGGTGAGCCAAGTGGGATTCGTGTACTGATCACTACCTGCAAGTATCATCAAGATTGGGTGAAAAAATGTTTGCTGAGATTTCAGGAAACTCGCAGTTTTTTCGAAGCTTGGCAACCCCTTTCAATGAAAGGGATTCTCGTCAGTCTCTGCTTGGGGCTACTTCAATAGCACACAAACCATAGCGATAGAACTTGGAACTACATTATTGTGCCAAGTTTCAAAGAGCTAGCACAAACCGTGTTTGATTTAGAGTTCCAACTACACGTTTCTATATAGGAGAAAACAGAGTGAAACCTAAACATGAAAACGGTTACTGCAAAGGAACGTTTTAAACTAGAAGAACGAAATTTGGTGAGCCAAGTGGGATTGGTGTACTGATCATTAAATGGAAGTATCATCAAGATTGGGTGAAAAAATGTTTGCTGAGATTTCAGGAAACTCGCAGTTTTTTGGAAGCCTCCAACCCCTTTCAATGAAATTGATTCTCGTCAGTCTCTGCTTGGGGCTACTTCAATAGCACACAAACCATAGCGATAGAACTAGGAACTACATTATTGTGCCAAGTTTCAAAGAGCTAGCACAAACCGTGTTTGATTTAGAGTTCCAACTACATGTATCCATATAGGAGAAAACAGAGTGAAACCTAAACATGAAAACGGTTACTGCAAAGGAACGGTTTAACCTAGAAGAACGAAATATAGTGAGCCAAGTGAGATTCGTGTACTGATCACTACCTGCAAGTATCATCAAGATTGGGTGAAAAAATGTTTGCTGAGATTTCAGGAAACTCGTAGTTTTTTGGAAGCTTGGCAACCCCTTTCAATGAAAGGGATTCTCGTCACTCTCTGCTTGGGGCTACTTCAATAGCACACAAACCGTAGCGATAGAACTTGGAACTACATTATTGTGCCAAGTTTCAAAGAGCTAGCACAAACCGTGTTTGATTTAGAGTTCCAAATACATGTATCCATATAGGAGAAAACAGAGTGAAACCTAAACATGAAAACAGTTACTGCAAACGAACGGTTTAACCTAGAAGAACGAAATTTGGTGAGCCAAGTGGGATTGGTGTACTGATCATTAAATGGAAGTATCATCAAGATTGGGTGAAAAAATGTTTGCTGAGATTTCAGGAAACTCGTAGTTTTTTGGAAGCTTGGCAACCCCTTTCAATGAAAGGGATTCTCATCAGTCTCTGCTTGGGGCTACTTCAATAGCACACAAACCCAAGCGAGAGAACTTGAAACTACATTATTTTGCCCAGTTTCAAAGAGCTAGCACAAACCGTGTTTGATTTAGAGTTCCAACTACATGTATCTATATAGGAGAAAACAGAGTGAAACCTAAACATGAAAACGGTTACTGCAAAGGAACCGTTTAACCTAGAAGAACGAAATTTGGTGAGCCAAGTGGGATTGGTGTACTGATCATTAAATGGAAGTATCATCAAGACTGGTGAAAAAATGTTTGCTGAGATTTCAGGAAACTCGCAGTTTTTTGGAAGCCTGGCAACCCCATTCTATGAAAGGGATTCTCGTCAGTCTCTGCTTGGGGCTACTTCAATAGCACACAAACCTTAGCGATAGAACTTGGAACTACATTATTGTGCCAAGTTTCAAAGAGCTAGCACAAACCGTGTTTGATTTAGAGTTCCAACTACATGTATCCATATAGGAGAAAACAGAGTGAAACCTAAACATGAAAACGGTTACTGCAAAGGAACGGTTTAACCTAGAAGAACGAAATTTGGTGAGCCAAGTGGGATTCGTGTACTGATCACTACCTGCAAGTATCATCAAGATTGGGTGAAAAAATGTTTGCTGAGATTTCTGGAAACTCGCAGTTTTTTGGAAGCCTCCAACCCCTTTCAATGAAAGGGATTCTCGTCAGTCTCTTCTTGGGGCTACTTCAATAGCACACAAACCCTAGGGATAGAACTTGGAACTACATTATTGTGCCAAGTTTCAAAGAGCTAGCACAAACCGTGTTTGATTTAGAGTTTCAACTACATGTATCCATATAGGAGAAAACAGAGTGAAACCTAAACATGAAAACGGTTACTGCAAAGGAACGGTTTAACCTAGAAGAACGAAATTTGGTGAGCCAAGTGGGATTGGTGTACTGATCATTAAATGGAAGTATCATCAAGATTGGGTGAAAAAATGTTTGCTGAGATTTCAGGAAACTCGTAGTTTTTTGGAAGCTTGGCAACCCCTTTCAATGAAAGGGATTCTCGTCAGTCTCTGCTTGGGGCTACTTCAATAGCACACAAACCGTAGCGATAGAACTTGGAACTACATTATTGTGCCAAGTTTCAAAGAGCTAGCACAAACCGTGTTTGATTTAGAGTTCCAACTACATGTATCCATATAGGAGAAAACAGAGTGAAACCTAAACATGAAAAAGGTTACTGCAAAGGAACGGTTTAACTTAGAAGAACGAAATTTGGTGAGCCAAGTGGGATTCGTGTACTGATCACTACCTGCAAGTATCATCAAGATTGGGTGAAAAAATGTTTGCTGAGATTTCAGGAAACTCGCAGTTTTTTCGAAGCTTGGCAACCCCTTTCAATGAAAGGGATTCTCATCAGTCTCTGCTTGGGGCTACTTCAATAGCACAAAAACCTTAGCGATAGAACTTGGAACTACATTATTGTGCCAAGTTACAAAGAGCTAGCACAAACCGTGTTTGATTTAGAGTTCCAACTACATGTATCCATATAGGAGAAAACAGAGTGAAACCTAAATATGAAAACGATTACTGCAAAGGAACGGTTTAACCTAGAAGAACGAAATTTGGTGAGCCAAGTGGGATTGGTGTACTGATCATTAAATGGAAGTATCATCAAGACTGGTTGAAAAAATGTTTGCTGAGATTTCAGGAAACTCGCAGTTTTTTGGAAGCCTGGCAACCCCATTCTATGAAAGGGATTCTCGTCAGTCTCTGCTTGGGGCTACTTCAATAGCACACAAACCTTAGCGATAGAACTTGGAACTACATTATTGTGCCAAGTTTCAAAGAGCTAGCACAAACCGTGTTTGATTTAGAGTTCCAACTACATGTATCCATATAGGAGAAAACAGAGTGAAACCTAAACATGAAAACGGTTAATGCAAAGGAACGGTTTAACCTAGAAGAACGAAATTTGGTGAGCCAAGTGGGATTCGTGTACTGATCACTACCTGCAAGTATCATCAAGATTGGGTGAAAAAATGTTTGCTGAGATTTCAGGAAACTCGCAGTTTTTTGGAAGCCTACAACCCCTTTCAATGAAAGGGATTCTCGTCAGTCTCTTCTTGGGGCTACTTCAATAGCACACAAACCCTAGGGATAGAACTTGGAACTACATTATTGTGCCAAGTTTCAAAGAGCTAGCACAAACCGTGTTTGATTTAGAGTTCCAACTACATGTATCCATATAGGAGAAAACAGAGTGAAACCTAAACATGAAAACGGTTACTGCAAAGGAACGTTTTAACCTAGAAGAACGAAATTTGTGAGCCAAGTGGGATTGGTATACTGATCATTAAATGGATGTACCATCAAGACTGGGTGAAAAAATGTTTGCTGAGATTTCAGGAAACTCGGCAGTTTTTGAAGCCTGGCAACCCCTTTCTATGAAAGGGATTCTCGTCAGTCTCTGCTTTGGGCTACTTCAATAGCACACAAACCATAGCGATAGTACTTGGAACTACATTATTGTGCCAAGTTTCAAAGAGCTAGCACAAACCGGTGTTTGATTTAGAGTTCCAAATACATGTATCCATATAGGGAGAAAACAGAGTGAAACCTAAACATGAAAATGGTTACTGCAAAGGAACGGTTTAACCTAGAAGAACGAAATTTGGTGAGCCAAGTGGGATTGGTGTACTGATCATTAAATGGAAGTATCATCAAGATTGGGTGAAAAAATGTTAGCTGAGATTTCAGTAAACTCGTAGTTTTTTGGAAGCTTGGCAACCCCTTTCAATGAAAGGGATTCTCGTCAGTCTCTGCTTGGGGCTACTTCAATAGCACACAAACCATAGCGATAGAACTTGGAACTACATTATTGTGCCAGGTTTCAAAGAGCTAGCACAAACCGTGTTTGATTTAGAGTTCCAACTACATGTATCCATATAGGAGAAAACAGAGTGAAACCTAAACATGAAAAAGGTTACTGCAAAGGAACGGTTTAACCTAGAAGAACGAAATTTGGTGAGCCAAGTGGGATTCGTGTACTGATCACTACCTGCAAGTATCATCAAGATTGGGTGAAAAAATGTTTGCTGAGATTTCAGGAAACTCGCAGTTTTTTCGAAGCTTGGCAACCCCTTTCAATGAAAGGGATTCTCGTCAGTCTCTGCTTGGGGCTACTTCAATAGCACACAAACCATAGCGATAGAACTTGGAACTACATTATTCTGCCAAGTTTCAAAGAGCTAGCACAAACCGTGTTTGATTTAGAGTTCCAACTACACGTATCTATATAGGAGAAAAACAGAGTGAAACCTAAACATGAAAACGGTTACTGCAAAGGAACGTTTTAAACTAGAAAACGAAATTTGGTGAGCCAAGTGGGATTGGTGTACTGATCATTAAATGGAAGTATCATCAAGATTGGGTGAAAAAATGTTTGCTGAGATTTCAGGAAACTCGCAGTTTTTTGGAAGCCTCCAACCCCTTTCAATGAAATTGATTCTCGTCAGTCTCTGCTTGGGGCTACTTCAATAGCACACAAACCTTAGCGATAGAACTTGGAACTACATTATTGTGCCAAGTTTCAAAGAGCTAGCACAAACCGTGTTTGATTTAGAGTTCCAACTACATGTATCCATATAGGAGAAAACAGAGTGAAACCTAAACATGAAAACGGTTACTGCAAAGGAACGGTTTAACCTAGAAGAACGAAATTTGGTGAGCCAAGTGGGATTCATGTACTGATCACTACCTGCAGGTATCATCAAGATTGGGTGAAAAAATGTTTGCTGAGATTTCAGGAAAATCGCAGTTTTTTGGAAGCCTCCAACCCCTTTCAATGAAAGGGATTCTCGTCAGTCTCTGCTTGGGGCTACTTCAATAGCACACAAACCATAGCGATAGAACTTGGAACTACATTATTCTGCCAAGTTTCAAAGAGCTAGCACAAACCGTGTTTGATTTAGAGTTCCAACTACACGTATCTATATAGGAGAAAACAGAGTGAAACCTAAACATGAAAACGGTTACTGCAAAGGAACGTTTTAAACTAGAAGAACGAAATTTGGTGAGCCAAGTGGGACTGGTGTACTGATCATTAAATGGAAGTATCATCAAGATTGGGTGAAAAAATGTTTGCTGAGATTTCAGGAAACTCGCAGTTTTTTGGAAGCCTCCAACCCCTTTCAATGAAATTGATTCTCGTCAGTCTCTGCTTGGGGCTACTTCAATAGCACACAAACCATAGCGATAGAACTAGGAACTACATTATTGTGCCAAGTTTCAAAGAGCTAGCACAAACCGTGTTTGATTTAGAGTTCCAACTACATGTATCCATATAGGAGAAAACAGAGTGAAACCTAAACATGAAAACGTTTACTGCAAAGGAACGGTTTAACCTAGAAGAACGAAATATAGTGAGCCAAGTGAGATTCGTGTACTGATCACTACCTGCAAGTATCATCAAGATTGGGTGAAAAAAATGTTTGCTGAGATTTCAGGAAACTCGTAGTTTTTTGGAAGCTTGGCAACCCCCTTTCAATGAAAGGGATTCTCGTCAGTCTCTGCTTGGGGCTACTTCAATAGCACACAAACCGTAGCGATAGAACTTGGAACTACATTATTGTGCCAAGTTTCAAAGAGCTAGCACAAACCGTGTTTGATTTAGAGTTCCAAATACATGTATCCATATAGGAGAAAACAGAGTGAAACCTAAACATGAAAACAGTTACTGCAAACGAACGGTTTAACCTAGAAGAACGAAATTTGGTGAGCCAAGTGGGATTGGTGTACTGATCATTAAATGGAAGTATCATCAAGATTGGGTGAAAAAATGTTTGCTGAGATTTCAGGAAACTCGTAGTTTTTTGGAAGCTTGGCAACCCCTTTCAATGAAAGGGATTCTCATCAGTCTCTGCTTGGGGCTACTTCAATAGCACACAAACCCTAGCGAGAGAACTTGAAACTACAATATTTTGCCCAGTTTCAAAGAGCTAGCACAAACCGTGTTTGATTTAGAGTTCCAACTACATGTATCTATATAGGAGAAAACAGAGTGAAACCTAAACATGAAAACGGATACTGCAAAGGAACCGTTTAACCTAGAAGAACGAAATTTGGTGAGCCAAGTGGGATTGGTGTACTGATCATTAAATGGAAGTATCATCAAGACTGGTGAAAAAATGTTTGCTGAGATTTCAGGAAACTCGCAGTTTTTTGGAAGCCTGGCAACCCCATTCTATGAAAGGGATTCTCGTCAGTCTCTGCTTGGGGCTACTTCAATAGCACACAAACCTTAGCGATAGAACTTGGAACTACATTATTGTGCCAAGTTTCAAAGAGCTAGCACAAACCGTGTTTGATTTAGAGTTCCAACTACATGTATCCATATAGGAGAAAACAGAGTGAAACCTAAACATGAAAACGGTTACTGCAAAGGAACGGTTTAACCTAGAAGAACGAAATTTGGTGAGCCAAGATGGATTCATGTACTGATCACTACCTGCAAGTATCATCAAGATTGGGTGAAAAAATGTTTGCTGAGATTTCAGGAAACTCGCAGTTTTTTGGAAGCCTCCAACCCCTTTCAATGAAATTGATTCTCGTCAGTCTCTGCTTGGGGCTACTTCAATAGCACACAAACCATAGCGATAGAACTAGGAACTACATTATTGTGCCAAGTTTCAAAGAGCTAGCACAAACCGTGTTTGATTTAGAGTTCCAACTACATGTATCCATATAGGAGAAAACAGAATGAAACCTAAACATGAAAACGGTTACTGCAAAGGAACGGTTTAACCTAGAAGAACGAAATATAGTGAGCCAAGTGAGATTCGTGTACTGATCACTACCTGCAAGTATCATCAAGATTGGGTGAAAAAATGTTTGCTGAGATTTCAGGAAACTCGTAGTTTTTTGGAAGCTTGGCAACCCCTTTCAATGAAAGGGATTCTCATCAGTCTCTGCTTGGGGCTACTTCAATAGCACACAAACCCTAGCGAGAGAACTTGAAACTACATTATTTTGCCAAGTTTCAAAGAGCTAGCACAAACCGTGTTTGATTTAGAGTTCCAACTACATGTATCTATATAGGAGAAAACAGAGTGAAACCTAAACATGAAAACGGTTACTGCAAAGGAACCGTTTAACCTAGAAGAACGAAATTTGGTGAGCCAAGTTGGATTGATGTACTGATCATTAAATGGAAGTATCATCAAGACTGGGTTAAAAAATGTTTGCTGAGATTTCAGGAAACTCGCAGTTTTTGGAAGCCTGGCAACCCCATTCTATGAAGGGATTCTCGTCAGTCTCTGCTTGGGGCTACTTCAATAGCACACAAACCTTAGCGATAGAACTTGGAACTACATTATTGTGCCAAGTTTCAAAGAGCTAGCACAAACCGTGTTTGATTTAGAGTTCCAACTACATGTATCCATATAGGAGAAAACAGAGTGAAACCTAAACATGAAAACGGTTACTGCAAAGGAACGGTTTAACCTAGAAGAACGAAATTTGGTGAGCCAAGTGGGATTCGTGTACTGATCACTACCTGCAGGTATCATCAAGATTGGGTGAAAAAATGTTTGCTGAGATTTCAGGAAACTCGCAGTTTTTTGGAAGCCTCCAACCCCTTTCAATGAAAGGGATTCTCGTCAGTCTCTTCTTGGGGCTACTTCAATAGCACACAAACCCTAGGGATAGAACTTGGAACTACATTATTGTGCCAAGTTTCAAAGAGCTAGCACAAACCGTGTTTGATTTAGAGTTCCAACTACATGTATCTATATAGGAGAAAACAGAGTGAAACCTAAACATGAAAACGGTTACTGCAAAGGAACGATTTAACCTAGAAGAACGAAATTTGGTGAGCCAAGTGGGATTGGTGTACTGATCATTAAATGGAAGTATCATCAAGATTGGGTGAAAAAATGTTTGCTGAGATTTCAGGAAACTCGTAGTTTTTTGGAAGCTTTGCAACCCCTTTCAATGAAAGGGATTCTCGTCAGTCTCTGCTTGGGGCTACTTCAATAGCACACAAACCGTAGCGATAGAACTTGGAACTACATTATTGTGCCAAGTTTCAAAGAGCTAGCACAAACCGTGTTTGATTTAGAGTTCCAACTACATGTATCCATATAGGAGAAAACAGAGTGAAACCTAAACATGAAAACGGTTACTGCAAAGGAAAGGTTTAACCTAGAAGAACGAAATTTGGTGAGCCAAGGTGGATTGGTGTACTGATCATTAAATGGAAGTATCATCAAGATTGGGTGAAAAAATGTTAGCTGAGATTTCAGGAAACTCGTAGTTTTTTGGAAGCTTGGCAACCCCTTTCAATGAAAGGGATTCTCGTCAGTCTCTGCTTGGGGCTACTTCAATAGCACACAAACCATAGCGATAGAACTTGGAACTACATTATTGTGCCAAGTTTCAAAGAGCTAGCACAAACCGTGTTTGATTTAGAGTTCCAACTACATGTATCCATATAGGAGAAAACAGAGTGAAACCTAAACATGAAAACAGTTACTGCAAAGGAATGGTTTAACCTAGAACAACGAAATTTGGTGAGCCAAGTGGGATTGGTGTACTGATCATTAAATGGAAGTATCATCAAGACTGGGTGAAAAAATGTTTGCTGGGATTTCAGGAAACTCGTAGTTTTTGGAAGCCTGGCAACCCCATTCTATGAAAGGGATTCTCGTCAGTCTCTGCTTGGGGCTACTTCAATAGCACACAAACCTTAGCGATAGAACTTGGAACTACATTATTGTGCCAAGTTTCAAAGAGCTAGCACAAACCGTGTTTGATTTAGAGTTCCAACTACATGTATCCATATAGGAGAAAACAGAGTGAAACCTAAACATGAAAACGGTTACTGCAAAGGAACGGTTTAACCTAGAAGAACGAAATTTGGTGAGCCAAGTGGGATTCGTGTACTGATCACTACCTGCAAGTATCACCAAGATTGGGTGAAAAAATGTTTGCTGAGATTTCAGGATACTCGCAGTTATTTGGAAGCCTCCAACCCCTTTCAATGAAAGGGATTCTCGTCAGTCTCTTCTTAGGGCTACTTCAATAGCACACAAACCCTAGGGATAGAACTTGTTACTACATTATTGTGCCAATTTTCAAAGAGCTAGCACAAACCGTGTTTGATTTAGAGTTCCAACTACATGTATCCATATAGGAGAAAACAGAGTGAAACCTAAACATGAAAATGGTTACTGCAAAGGAACGGTTTAACCTAGAAGAATGAAATTTGGTGAGCCAAGGTGGATTGGTGTACTGATCATTAAATGGAAGTATCATCAAGATTGGTGAAAAAATGTTAGCTGAGATTTCAGGAAACTCGTAGTTTTTTGGAAGCTTGGCAACCCCTTTCAATGAAAGGGATTCTCGTCAGTCTCTGCTTGGGGCTACTTCAATAGCACACAAACCATAGCGATAGAACTTGGAACTACATTATTGTGCCAAGTTTCAAAGAGCTAGCACAAACCGTGTTTGATTTAGAGTTCCAACTACATGTATCCATATAGGAGAAAACAGAGTGAAACCTAAACATGAAAACAGTTACTGCAAAGGAATGGTTTAACCTAGAACAACGAAATTTGGTGAGCCAAGTGGGATTGGTGTACTGATCATTAAATGGAAGTATCATCAAGACTGGGTGAAAAAATGTTTGCTGAGATTTCAGGAAACTCGTAGTTTTTTGGAAGCCTGGCAACCCCATTCTATGAAAGGGATTCTCGTCAGTCTCTGCTTGGGGCTACTTCAATAGCACACAAACCTTAGCGATAGAACTTGGAACTACATTATTGTGCCAAGTTTCAAAGAGCTAGCACAAACCGTGTTTGATTTAGAGTTCCAACTACATGTATCCATATAGGAGAAAACAGAGTGAAACCTAAACATGAAAACGGTTACTGCAAAGGAACGGTTTAACCTAGAAGAACGAAATTTGGTGAGCCAAGTGGGATTCGTGTACTGATCACTACCTGCAAGTATCATCAAGATTGGGTGAAAAAATGTTTGCTGAGATTTCAGGATACTCGCAGTTATTTGGAAGCCTCCAACCCCTTTCAATGAAAGGGATTCTCGTCAGTCTCTCTTAGGGCTACTTCAATAGCACACAAACCCTAGGGATAGAACTTGGAACTACATTATTGTGCCAAGTTTCAAAGAGCTAGCACAAACCGTGTTTGATTTAGAGTTCCAACTACATGTATCTGTAGGAGAAAACAGAGTGAAACCTAAACATGAAAACGGTTACTGCAAAGGAACGTTTTAACCTAGAAGAACGAAATTTGGTGAGCCAAGTGGGATTGGTATACTGATCATTAAATGGATGTATCATCAAGACTGGGTGAAAAAATGTTTGCTGAGATTTCAGGAAACTCGCAGTTTTTTGAAGCCTGGCAACCCCTTTCTATGAAAGGGATTCTCGTCAGTCTCTGCTTGGGGCTACTTCAATAGCACACAAACCATAGCGATAGAACTTGGAACTACATTATTGTGCCAAGTTTCAAAGAGCTAGCACAAACCGTGTTTGATTTAGAGTTCCAACTACATGTATCCATATAGGAGAAAACAGAGTGAAACCTAAACATGAAAACGGTTACTGCAAAGGAACGGTTTAACCTAGAAGAAGGAAATTTGGTGAGCCAAGTGGGATTGGTGTACTGATCAATAAATGGAAGTATCATCAAGATTGGGTGAAAAAATGTTAGCTGAGATTTCAGGAAACTCGTAGTATTTTGGAAGCTTGGCAACCCCTTTCAATGAAAGGGATTCTCGTCAGTCTCTGCTTGGGGCTACTTCAAAAGCACACAAACCGTAGCGATAGAACTTGGAACTACATTATTGTGCCAAGTTTCATAGAGCTAGCACAAACCGTGTTTGATTTAGAGTTCCAACTACATGTATCCATATAGGAGAAAACAGAGTGAAACCTAAACATGAAAATGGTTACTGCAAATGAACGGTTTAACCTAGAAGAACGAAATTTGGTGAGCCAAGGTGGATTGGTGTACTGATCATTAAATGGAAGTATCATCAAGATTGGGTGAAAAAATGTTAGCTGAGATTTCAGTAAACTCATAGTTTTTTGGAAGCTTGGCAACCCCTTTCAATGAAAGGGATTCTCGTCAGTCTCTGCTTGGGGCTACTTCAATAGCACACAAACCATAGCGATAGAACTTGGAACTACATTATTGTGCCAAGTTTCAAAGAGCTAGCACAAACCGTGTTTGATTTAGAGTTCCAACTACATGTATCCATATAGGAGAAAACAGACTGAAACCTAAACATGAAAACGTTTAATGCAAAGGAACGGTTTAACCTAGAAGAACGAAATTTGGTGAGCCAAGTGGGATTCGTGTACTGATCACTACCTTCAAGTATCATCAAGATTGGGTGAAAAAATGTTTGCTGAGATTTCAGGAAACTCGCAGTTTTTTGGAAGCTTGGCAACCCCTTTCAATGAAAGGGATTCTCGTCAGTCTCTGCTTGGGGCTACTTCAATAGCACACAAACCATAGCAATAGAACTTGGAACTACATTATTGTGCCAGGTTTCAAAGAGCTAGCACAAACCGTGTTTGATTTAGAGTTCCAACTACATGTATCCATATAGGAGAAAACAGAGTGAAAATTAAACATGAAAAAGGTTACTGCAAAGGAACGGTTTAACCTAGAAGAACGAAATTTGGTGAGCCAAGTGGGATTCGTGTACTGATCACTACCTGCAAGTATCATCAAGATTGGGTGAAAAAATGTTTTGCTGAGATTTCAGGAAACTCGCAGTTTTTTCGAAGCTTGGCAACCCCTTTCAATGAAAGGGATTCTCGTCAGTCTCTGCTTGGGGCTACTTCAATAGCACACAAACCATAGCGATAGAACTTGGAACTACATTATTCTGCCAAGTTTCAAAGAGCTAGCACAAACCGTGTTTGATTTAGAGTTCCAACTACACGTATCTATATAGGAGAAAACAGAGTGAAACCTAAACATGAAAACGGTTACTGCAAAGGAACGTTTTAACCTAGAAGAACGAAATTTGGTGAGCCAAGTGGGATTGGTGTACTGATCATTAAATGGAAGTATCATCAAGATTGGGTGAAAAAATGTTTGCTGAGATTTCAGGAAACTCGTAGTTTTTGGAAGCCTCCAACCCCTTTCAATGAAATTGATTCTCGTCAGTCTCTGCTTGGGGCTACTTCAATAGCACACAAACCATAGAGATAGAACTTGGAACTACATTATTGTGCCAAGTTTCAAAGAGCTAGCACAAACCGTGTTTGATTTAGAGTTCCAACTACATGTATCCATATAGGAGAAAACAGAGTGAAACCTAAACATGAAAACGGTTACTGCAAAGGAACGGTTTAACCTAGAAGAACGAAATATAGTGAGCCACGTGAGATTCGTGTACTGATCCCTACCTGCAAGTATCATCAAGATTGGGTGAAAAAATGTTTGCTGAGATTTCAGGAAACTCGTAGTTTTTTGGAAGCTTGGCAACCCCTTTCAATGAAAGGGATTCTCGTCAGTCTCTGCTTGGGGCTACTTCAATAGCACACAAACCCTAGCCATAGAACTTGAAACTACATTATTGTGCCAAGTTTCAAAGAGCTAGCACAAACCGTGTTTGATTTAGAGTTCCAACTACATGTATCCATATAGGAGAAAACAGAGTGAAACCTAAACATGAAAACTGTTACTGCAAAGGAACGGTTTAACCTAGAAGAACGAAATTTGGTGTGCCAAGTGGGATTGGTGTACTGGTCATTAAATGGAAGTATCATCAAGATTGGGTGAAAAAATGTCTGCTGAGATTTCAGGAAACTCGCAGTTTTTTGAAGCCTGGCAAGCCCTTTCTATGAAAGGGATTCTCGTCAGTCTCTGCTTGGGGCTACTTCAATAGCACACAAACCATAGCGATAGAACTTGGAACTACATTATTGTGCCAAGTTTCAAAGAGCTAGCACAAACCGTGTTTGATTTAGAGTTCCAACTACATGTATCCATATAGGAGAAAACAGAGTGAAACCTAAATATGAAAACGATTACTGCAAAGGAACGGTTTAACCTAGAAGAACGAAATTTGGTGAGCCAAGTGGGATTGGTGTACTGATCATTAAATGGAAGTATCATCAAGATTGGGTGAAAAAATGTTAGCTGTGATTTCAGGAAACTCGTAGTTTTTTGGAAGCTTGATAACCCCTTTCAATGAAAGGGATTCTCGTCAGTCTCTGCTTGGGGATACTTCAATAGCACACAAACCATAGCCATAGAACTTGGAACTACATTATTGTGCCATGTTTCAAAGAGCTAGAACAAACCGTGTTTGATTTAGAGTTCCAACTACATGTATCCATATAGGAGAAAACAGAGTGAAACCTAAACATGAAAACGGTTACTGCAAAGGAACGGTTTAACTTAGAAGAACGAAATTTGGTGAGCCAAGTGGGATTGGTGTACTGATCATTAAATGGAAGTATCATCAAGACTGGGTGAAAAAATGTTTGCTGAGATTTCAGGAAACTCGCAGTTTTTTGGAAGCTTGGCAACCCCTTTCAATGAAAGGGATTCTCGTCAGTCTCTGCTTGGGGCTACTTCAATAGCACACAAACCATAGCGATAGAACTTGGAACTACATTATTGTGCCAAGTTTCCAAAGAGCTAGCACAAACCGTGTTTGATTTAGAGTTCCAACTACATGTATCCATATAGGAGAAAACAGAGTGAAACCAAAACATGAAAACGGTTACTGCAAAGGAACGGTTTAACCTAGAAGAACGAAATTTGGTGTGCCAAGTGGGATTGGTGTACTGATCATTAAATGGAAGTATCATCAAGATTGGGTGAAAAAATGTCTGCTGAGATTTCAGGAAACTCGCAGTTTTTTGAAGCATGGCAACCCCTTTCTATGAAAGGGATTCTCTTCAGTCTCTGCTTGGGGCTACTTCAATAGCACACAAACCATAGCGATAGAACTTGGAACTACATTATTGTGCCAAGTTTCAAAGAGCTAGCACAAATGGTGTTTGATTTAGAGTTCCAACTACATGTATCCATATAGGAGAAAACAGAGTGAAACCTAAACATGAAAACGGTTACTGCAAAGGAACGGTTAAACCTAGAAGAACGAAATTTAGTGAGCCAAGTGAGATTCGTGTACTGATCACAACCTGCAAGTATCTTAAAGATTGGGTGAAAAAATGTTTGCTGAGATTTCAAGAATCTCGTAGTTTTTTGGAAGCTTGGCAACCACTTTCAATGAAAGGGATTCTCGTCAGTCTCTGCTTGAGGCTACTTCAATAGCACACAAAACCTAGCGATAGAACTTGAAACTACATTATTGTGCCAAGTTTCAAAGAGCTAGCACAAACCGTGTTTGATTTAGAGTTCCAACTACATGTATCCATATAGGAGAAAACAGAGTGAAACCTAAACATGAAAACGGTTACTGCAAAGGAACGGTTTAACCTAAAGAACGAAATTTGGTGAGCCAAGTGGGGTTCGTGTACTGATCACTACCTGCAAGTATCATCAAGATTGAGTGAAAAAATGTTTGCTGAGATTTCAGGAAACTCGCAGTTTTTTGGAAGCTTGGCAACCCCTTTCAATGAAAGGGATTCTCGTCAGTCTCTGCTTAGGGCTACTTCAATAGCACACAACCATAGCGATAGAACTTGGAACTACATTCTTGTGCCAAGTTTCAAAGAGCTAGCACAAACCGTGTTTGATTTAGAGTTCCAACAACATGTATCCATATAGGAGAAAACAGAGTGAAACCTAAACATGAAAACTGTTACTGCAAAGGAACGGTTTAACCTAGAAGAACGAAATTTGGTGTGCCAAGTGGGATTGGTGTACTGATCATTAAATGGAAGTATCATCAAGATTGGGTGAAAAAATGTCTGCTGAGATTTCAGGAAACTCGCAGTTTTTTGAAGCCTGGCAAGCCCTTTCTATGAAAGGGATTCTCGTCAGTCTCTGCTTGGGGCTACTTCAATAGCACACAAACCATAGCGATAGAACTTGGAACTACATTATTGTGCCAAGTTTCAAAGAGCTAGCACAAACCGTGTTTGATTTAGAGTTCCAACTACATGTATCCATATAGGAGAAAACAGAGTGAAACCTAAACATGAAAACGGTTACTGCAAAGGAACTGTTTAACCTAGAAGAACGAAATTTGGTGAGCCAAGTGGGATTGGTTACTGATCATTAAATGGAAGTATCATCAAGATTGGGTGAAAAAATGTTTGCTGAGATTTCAAGAAACTCGTAGTTTTTTGGAAGCTTGGCAACCCCTTTCATTGAAAGGGATTCTCGTCAGTCTCTGATTGGGGCTACTTCAATAGCACACAAACCATAGCGATAGAACTTGGAACTACCTTATTGTGCCAAGTTTTCAAAGAGCTAGCACAAACCGTGTTTGATTTAGAGTTCCAACTACATGTATCCATATAGGAGAAAACAGAGTGAAACCTAAACATGATAACGGTTACTGCAAAGGAACGGTTTAACCTCGAAGAACGAAATTTGGTGAGCCAAGTGGGATTTGTGTACTGATCATTAAATGCAAGTATCATCAAGATTGGGTGAAAAAATGTTTGCTGAGATTTCAGGAAACTCGTAGTTTTTTGGAAGCTTGGCAACCCCTTTCAATGAAGGGATTCTCGTCAGTCTCTGCTTGGGGCTACTTCAATAGCACACAAACCATAGCCATAGAACTTGGAACTATATTATTGTGCCAAGTTTCAAAGAGCTAGCACAAACCGTGTTTGATTTAGAGTTCCAACTACATGTATCCATATAGGAGAAAACAGAGTGAAACCTAAACATGAAAACAGTTACTGCAAAGGAACGGTTTAACGTAGAAGAACGAAATTTGGTGAGTCAAGTGGGATTGGTGTACTGATCTTTAAATAGAAGTATCATCAAGATTGGGTGAAAAAATGTTTGCTGAGATTTCAGGAAACTCGTAGATTTTTGGAAGCTTGGCAACCCCTTTCAATGAAAGGGATTCTCGTCAGTCTCTGCTTGGGGCTACTTCAATAGCACACAAACCATAGCGATAGAACTTGGAACTACATTATTGTGCCAAGTTTCAAAGAGCTAGCAGAAACCGTGTTTGATTTAGAGTTCCAACTACATGTATCCATATAGGAGAAAACAGAGTGAAACCTAAACATGAAAACGGTTACTGCAAAGGAACGGTTTAACCTAGAAGAACGAAATTTGGTGAGCCAAGTGGGATTGGTGTACTGATCATTAAATAGAAGTATCATCAAGATTGGGTGAAAAAATGTTTGCTGAGATTTCAGGAAACTCGTAGTTTTTTGGAAGCTTGGCAACCCCTTTCATTGAAAGGGATTCTCGTCAGTCTCTGCTTGGGGCTACTTCAATAGCACAAAAACCATAGCGATAGAACTTGGAACTACATTATTGTGCCAAGTTTCAAAGAGCTAGCACAAACCGTGTTTGATTTAGAGTTCCAACTACATGTATCCATATAGGAGAAAACAGAGAGAAACCTAAATATGAAAACGGTTACTGCAAAGGAACGGTTTAACTTAGAAGAACGAAATTTGGTGAGCCAAGTGGGATTGGTGTACTGATCATTAAATGGAAGTATCATCAAGATTGGGTCAAAAAAATGTTTGCTGATATTTCAGGAAACTCGTAGTTTTTTGGAAGCTTGGCAACCCCTTTCAATGAAAGGGATTCTCGTCAGTCTCTGCTTGGGGCTACTTCCAATAGCACACAAACCATAGCGATAGAACTTGGAACTACATTATTGTGCCAAGTTTCAAAGAGCTAGCACAAACCGTGTTTAATTTAGAGTTCCAACTACATGTATCCATATAGGAGAAAACAGAGTGAAACCTAAACATGAAAATGGTTACTGCAAAGGAACGGTTTAACCTAGAAGAACGAAATTTGGTGTGCCTAGTGGGATTGGTGTACTGATCATTAAATGGAAGTATCATCAAGATTGGGTGAAAAAATGTTTGCTGAGATTTCAGGAAACTCGTAGTTTTTTGGAAGCTTGGAAACCCCTTTCAATGAAAGGGATTCTCGTCATTCTCTGCTTGGGGCTACTTCAATAGCACACAAACCATAGCGATAGAACTTGGAACTATATTATTGTGCCAAGTTTCAAAGAGCTAGCACAAACGGTGTTAGATTTAGAGTTCCAACTACATGTATCTATATAGGAGAAAACAGAGTGAAACCTAAATATGAAAACGATTACTGCAAAGGAATGGTTTAACCTAGAAGAACGAAATTTGGTGAGCCAAGTGGGATTGGTGTACTGATCTTTAAATAGAAGTATCATCAAGATTGGGTGAAAAAATGTTTGCTGAGATTTCAGGAAACTCGTAGATTTTTGGAAGCTTGGCAACCCCTTTCAATGAAAGGGATTCTCGTCAGTCTCTGCTTGGGGCTACTTCAATAGCACACAAACCATAGCAATAGAACTTGGAACTACATTATTGTGCCAAGTTTCAAAGAGCTAGAACAAACCGTGTTTGATTTAGAGTTCCAACTACATGTATCCATATAGGAGAAAACAGAGTGAAACCTAAACATGAAAACGGTTACTGCAAAGGAACGGTTTAACTTAGAAGAACGAAATTTGGTGAGCCAAGTGGGATTGGTGTACTGATCATTAAATGGAAGTATCATCAAGACTGGGTGAAAAAATGTTTGCTGAGATTTCAGGAAACTCGCAGTTTTTTGGAAGCTTGGCAACCCCTTTCAATGAAAGGGATTCTCGTCAGTCTCTGCTTGGGGCTACTTCAATAGCACACAAACCATAGCGATAGAACTTGGAACTACATTATTGTGCCAAGTTTCAAAGAGCTAGCACAAACCGTGTTTGATTTAGAGTTCCAACTACATGTATCCATATAGGAGAAAACAGAGTGAAACCAAAACATGAAAACGGTTACTGCAAAGGAACGGTTTAACCTAGAAGAACGAAATTTGGTGTGCCAAGTGGGATTGGTGTACTGATCATTAAATGGAAGTATCATCAAGATTGGGTGAAAAAATGTCTGCTGAGATTTCAGGAAACTCGCAGTTTTTTGAAGCATGGCAACCCCTTTCTATGAAAGGGATTCTCTTCAGTCTCTGCTTGGGGCTACTTCAATAGCACACAAACCATAGCGATAGAACTTGGAACTACATTATTGTGCCAAGTTTCAAAGAGCTAGCACAAATGGTGTTTGATTTAGAGTTCCAACTACATGTATCCATATAGGAGAAAACAGAGTGAAACCTAAACATGAAAACGGTTACTGCAAAGGAACGGTTAAACCTAGAAGAACGAAATTTAGTGAGCCAAGTGAGATTCGTGTACTGATCACAACCTGCAAGTATCTTAAAGATTGGGTGAAAAAATGTTTGCTGAGATTTCAAGAATCTCGTAGTTTTTTGGAAGCTTGGCAACCACTTTCAATGAAAGGGATTCTCGTCAGTCTCTGCTTGAGGCTACTTCAATAGCACACAAAACCTAGCGATAGAACTTGAAACTACATTATTGTGCCAAGTTTTCAAAGAGCTAGCACAAACCGTGTTTGATTTAGAGTTCCAACTACATGTATCCATATAGGAGAAAACAGAGTGAAACCTAAACATGAAAACGGTTACTGCAAAGGAACGGTTTAACCTAAAGAACGAAATTTGGTGAGCCAAGTGGGGTTCGTGTACTGATCACTACCTGCAAGTATCATCAAGATTGAGTGAAAAAATGTTTGCTGAGATTTCAGGAAACTCGCAGTTTTTTGGAAGCTTGGCAACCCCTTTCAATGAAAGGGATTCTTGTCAGTCTCTGCTTGGGGCTACTTCAATAGCACACAAAGCATAGCGATAGAACTTGGAACTACATTATTGTGCCAAGTTTCAAAGAGCTAGCACAAACCGTGTTTGATTTAGAGTTCCAACTACATGTATCCATATAGGAGAAAACAGAGTGAAACCTAAACATGAAAACGATTACTGCAAAGGAACGGTTTAACCTAGAAGAACGAAATTTGGTGAGCCAAGTGGGATTGGTGTACTGATCATTAAATGGAAGTATCATCAAGATTGGGTGAAAAAATGTCTGCTGAGATTTCAGGAAAATCGTAGTTTTTTGGAAGCTTGGCATCCCCTTTCATTGAAAGGGATTCTCGTCTCTCTCTGCTTGGGGCTACTTCAATAGCACACAAACCATAGCGATAGAACTTGGAACTACATTATTGTGCCAAGTTTCAAAGAGCTAGCACAAACCGTGTTTGATTTAGAGTTCCAACTACATGTATCCATATAGGAGAAAACAGAGTGAAACCTAAACATGAAAACGGTTACTGCAAAGGAACGGTTTAACGTAGAAGAACGAAATTTGGTGAGTCAAGTGGGATTGGTGTACTGATCTTTAAATAGAAGTATCATCAAGATTGGGTGAAAAAATGTTTGCTGAGATTTCAGGAAACTCGTAGATTTTTGGAAGCTTGGCAAACCCCTTTCAATGAAAGGGATTCTCGTCAGTCTCTGCTTGGGGCTACTTCAATAGCACACAAACCATAGCGATAGAACTTGGAACTACATTATTGTGCCAAGTTTCAAAGAGCTAGCAGAAACCGTGTTTGATTTAGAGTTCCAACTACATGTATCCATATAGGAGAAAACAGAGTGAAACCTAAACATGAAAACGGTTACTGCAAAGGAACGGTTTAACCTAGAAGAACGAAATTTGGTGAGCCAAGTGGGATTGGTGTACTGATCATTAAATAGAAGTATCATCAAGATTGGGTGAAAAAATGTTTGCTGAGATTTCAGGAAACTCGTAGTTTTTTGGAAGCTTGGCAACCCCTTTCATTGAAAGGGATTCTCGTCAGTCTCTGCTTGGGGCTACTTCAATAGCACACAAACCATAGCGATAGAACTTGGAACTACATTCTTGTGCCAAGTTTCAAAGAGCTAGCACAAACCGTGTTTGATTTAGAGTTCCAACTACATGTATCCATATAGGAGAAAACAGAGAGAAACCTAAATATGAAAACGGTTACTGCAAAGGAACGGTTTAACTTAGAAGAACGAAATTTGGTGAGCCAAGTGGGATTGGTGTACTGATCATTAAATGGAAGTATCATCAAGATTGGGTCAAAAAATGTTTGCTGATATTTCAGGAAACTCGTAGTTTTTGGAAGCTTGGCAACCCCTTTCAATGAAAGGGATTCTCGTCAGTCTCTGCTTGGGGCTACTTCAATAGCACAAAAACCATAGCGATAGAACTTGGAACTACATTATTGTGCCAAGTTTCAAAGAGCTAGCACAAACCGTGTTTAATTTAGAGTTCCAACTACATGTATCCATATAGGAGAAAACAGAGTGAAACCTGAACATGAAAACGGTTACTGCAAAGGAACGGTTTAACCTAGAAGAACGAAATTTGGTGTGCCTAGTGGGATTGGTGTACTGATCATTAAATGGAAGTATCATCAAGATTGGGTGAAAAATGTTTGCTGAGATTTCAGGAAACTCGTAGTTTTTTGGAAGCTTGGAAACCCCTTTCAATGAAAGGGATTCTCGTCATTCTCTGCTTGGGGCTAACTTCAATAGCACACAAACCATAGCGATAGAACTTGGAACTATATTATTGTGCCAAGTTTCAAAGAGCTAGCACAAACGGTGTTAGATTTAGAGTTCCAACTACATGTATCTATATAGGAGAAAACAGAGTGAAACCTAAATATGAAAACGATTACTGCAAAGGAACGGTTTAACCTAGAAGAACGAAATTTGGTGAGCCAAGTGGGATTGGTGTACTGATCTTTAAATAGAAGTATCATCAAGATTGGGTGAAAAAATGTTTGCTGAGATTTCAGGAAACTCGTAGATTTTTGGAAGCTTGGCAACCACTTTCAATGAAAGGGATTCTCGTCAGTCTCTGCTTGGGGCTGCTTCAATAGCACACAAACCATAGCAATAGAACTTGGAACTACATTATTGTGCCAAGTTTCAAAGAGCTAGCACAAACCGTGTTTGATTTAGAGTTCCAACTACATGTATCCATATAGGAGAAAAGAGAGTGAAACCTAAACATGAAAACGGTTACTGCAAAGGAACGGTTTAACCTAAAGAACGAAATTTGGTGAGCCAAGTGGGATTCGTGTACTGATCACTACCTGCAAGTATCATCAAGATTGGGTGAAAAAATGTTTGCTGAGATTTCAGGAAACTCGCAGTTTTTTCGAAGCTTGGCAACCCCTTTCAATGAAAGGGACTCTTGTCAGTCTCTGCTTGGGGCTACTTCAATAGCACACAAACCATAGCGATAGAACTTGGAACTACATTATTGTGCCAAGTTTCAAAGAGCTAGCACAAACCGTGTTTGATTTAGAGTTCCAACTACATGTATCCATATAGGAGAAAAGAGAGTGAAACCTAAACATGAAAACGGTTACTGCAAAGGAACGGTTTAACCTAGAAGAACGAAATTTGGTGAGCCAAGTGGGATTGGTGTACTGATCTTTAAATGGAAGTATCATCAAGATTGGGTGAAAAAATGTTTGCTGAGATGTCAGGAAACTCGTAGTTTTTTGGAAGCTTGGCAACCCCTTTCTATGAAAGGGATTCTCGTCAGTCTCTGCTTGGGGCTACTTCAATAGCACACAAACCATAGCGATAGAACTTGCAACTACATTATTGTGCCAAGTTTCAAAGAGCTAGCACAAACCGTGTTTGATTTAGAGTTCCAACTACATGTATCCATATAGGAGAAAACAGAGTGAAACCTAAACATGAAAACGGTTACTGCAAAGGAACGGTTTAACCTAGAAGAACGAAATTTGGTGAGCCAAGTGGGATTGGTGTACTGATCTTTAAATAGAAGTATCATCAAGATTGGGTGAAAAAATGTTGCTGAGATTTCAGGAAACTCGTAGATTTTTGGAAGCCCGGCAACCCCTTTCAATGAAAGGGATTCTCGTCAGTCTCTGCTTGGGGCTACTTCAATAGCACACAAACCATAGCGATAGAACTTGGAACTACATTATTGTGCCAAGTTTCAAAGAGCTAGCACAAACCGTGTTTGATTTAGAGTTCCAACTACATGTATCCATATAGGAGAAAACAGAGTGAAACCTAAACATGAAAACGGTTACTGCAAAGGAACGGTTTAACCTAGAAGAACGAAATTTGGTGAGCCAAGTGGGATTTCGTGTACTGATCACTACCTGCAAGTATCATCAAGATTGGGTGAAAAAATGTTTGCTGAGATTTCAGGAAACTCGCAGTTTTTTTGGAAGCTTGGCAACCCCTTTCAATGAAAGGGATTCTTGTCAGTCTCTGCTTGGGGCTACTTCAATAGCACACAAACCATAGCGATAGAACTTGGAACTACATTATTGTGCCAAGTTTCAAAGAGCTAGCACAAACCGTGTTTGATTTAGAGTTCCAACTACATGTATCCATATAGGAGAAAACAGAGTGAAACCTAAACATGAAAACGGTTACTGCAAAGGAACTGTTTAACCTAGAAGAACGAAATTTGGTGAGCCAAGTGGGATTGGTTACTGATCATTAAATGGAAGTATCATCAAGATTGGGTGAAAAAATGTTTGCTGAGATTTCAAGAAACTCGTAGTTTTTTGGAAGCTTGGCAACCCCTTTCATTGAAAGGGATTCTCGTCAGTCTCTGATTGGGGCTACTTCAATAGCACACAAACCATAGCGATAGAACTTGGAACTACCTTATTGTGCCAAGTTTCAAAGAGCTAGCACAAACCGTGTTTGATTTAGAGTTCCAACTACATGTATCCATATAGGAGAAAACAGAGTGAAACCTAAACATGATAACGGTTACTGCAAAGGAACGGTTTAACCTCGAAGAACGAAATTTGGTGAGCCAAGTGGGATTTGTGTACTGATCATTAAATGCAAGTATCATCAAGATTGGGTGAAAAAATGTTTGCTGAGATTTCAGGAAACTCGTAGTTTTTTGGAAGCTTGGCAACCCCTTTCAATGAAAGGGATTCTCGTCAGTCTCTGCTTGGGGCTACTTCAATAGCACACAAACCATAGCGATAGAACTTGGAACTACATTATTGTGCCAAGTTTCAAAGAGCTAGCAGAAACCGTGTTTGATTTAGAGTTCCAACTACATGTATCCATATAGGAGAAAACAGAGTGAAACCTAAACATGAAAACGGTTACTGCAAAGGAACGGTTTAACCTAGAAGAACGAAATTTGGTGAGCCAAGTGGGATTGGTGTACTGATCATTAAATAGAAGTATCATCAAGATTGGGTGAAAAATGTTTGCTGAGATTTCAGGAAACTCGTAGTTTTTTGGAAGCTTGGCAACCCCTTTCAATGAAAGGGATTCTCATCAGTCTCTGCTTGGGGCTACTTCAATAGCACACAAACCATAGCGATAGAACTTGGAACTATATTATTGTGCCAAGTTTCAAAGAGCTAGCACAAACCGTGTTTGATTTAGAGTTCCAACTACATGTATCCATATAGGAGAAAACAGAGTGAAACCTAAACATGAAAACAGTTACTGCAAAGGAACGGTTTAACCTAGAAGAAGGAAATTTGGTGAGCCAAGTGGGATTGGTGTACTGATCATTAAATGGAAGTATCATCAAGATTGGGTGAAAAAATATTTGCTGAGATTTCAGGAAACTCGTAGTTTTTTGGAAGCTTGGCAACCCCTTTCAATGAAAGGGATTCTCATCAGTCGCTGCTTGGGGCTACTTCAATAGCACACAAACCCTAGCGATAGAACTTGAAACTACATTATTTTGCCAAGTTTCAAAGAGCTAGCACAAACCGTGTTTGATTTAGAGTTCCAACTACATGTATCTATATAGGAGAAAACAGAGTGAAACCTAAATATGAAAACGATTACTGCAAAGGAACGGTTTAACCTAGAAGAACGAAATTTGGTGAGCCAAGTGGAATTGGTGTACTGATCATTAAATGGAAGTATCATCAAGATTGGGCGAAAAAATGTCAGCTGAGATCTCAGGAAACTCGTAGTTCTTTGGAAGCTTGGCAACCCCTTTCAATGAAAGGGATTCTCGTCAGTCTCTGCTTGGGGCTATTTCAATAGCACACAAACCATAGTGATAGAACTTGGGAACTACATTATTGTGCCAAGTTTCAAAGAGCTAGCACAAACCGTGTTTGATTTAGAGTTCCAACTACATGTATCCATATAGGAGAAAACAGAGTGAAACCTAAACATGAAAACGGTTACTGCAAAGGAACGGTTTAACCTAGAAGAACGAAATTTGGTGAGCCAAGTGGGATTCGTGT
This sequence comes from Urocitellus parryii, assembly GCF_045843805.1. Lineage (NCBI taxonomy): Eukaryota > Metazoa > Chordata > Mammalia > Rodentia > Sciuridae > Urocitellus > Urocitellus parryii. The sequence continues at coordinate 103,352 of NW_027553423.1, forward strand.
ACTGATCACTACCTGCAAGTATCATCAAGATTGGGTGAAAAAATGTTTGCTGAGATTTCAGGAAACTCGCAGTTTTTTGGAAGCTTGGCAACCCCTTTCAATGAAAGGGATTCTTGTCAGTCTCTGCTTGGGGCTACTTCAATAGCACACAAACCATAGCGATAGAACTTGGAACTACATTATTGTGCCAAGTTTCAAAGAGCTAGCACAAACCGTGTTTGATTTAGAGTTCCAACTACATGTATCCATATAGGAGAAAACAGAGTGAAACCTAAACATGAAAACGGTTACTGCAAAGGAACTGTTTAACATAGAAGAACGAAATTTGGTGAGCCAAGTGGGATTGGTTACTGATCATTAAATAGAAGTATCATCAAGATTGGGTGAAAAAATGTTTGCTGAGATTTCAAGAAACTCGTAGTTTTTTGGAAGCTTGGCAACCCCTTTCATTGAAAGGGATTCTCGTCAGTCTCTGATTGGGGCTACTTCAATAGCACACAAACCATAGCGATAGAACTTGGAACTACCTTATTGTGCCAAGTTTCAAAGAGCTAGCACAAACCGTGTTTGATTTAGAGTTCCAACTACATGTATCCATATAGGAGAAAACAGAGTGAAACCTAAACATGAAAACGGTTACTGCAAAGGAACGGTTTAACCTCGAAGAACGAAATTTGGTGAGCCAAGTGGGATTTGTGTACTGATCATTAAATGCAAGTATCATCAAGATTGGGTGAAAAAATGTTTGCTGAGATTTCAGGAAACTCGTAGTTTTTTGGAAGCTTGGCAACCCCTTTCAATGAAAGGGATTCTCATCAGTCTCTGCTTGGGGCTACTTCAATAGCACACAAACCATAGCCATAGAACTTGGAACTATATTATTGTGCCAAGTTTCAAAGAGCTAGCACAAACCGTGTTTGATTTAGAGTTCCAACTACATGTATCCATATAGGAGACAACAGAGTGAAACCTAAACATGAAAACGGTTACTGCAAAGGAACGGTTTAACCTAGAAGAACGAAATTTGGTGAGCCAAGTGGGATTTGTGTACTGATCATTAAATGGAAGTATCATCAAGATTGGGTGAAAAAATGTTTGCTGAGATTTCAGGAAACTCGTAGTTTTTTGGAAGCTTGGCATCCCCTTTCAATGAAAGGGATTCTCGTCAGTCTCTGCTTAGGGCTACTTCAATAGCACACAAACCCGAGTGATAGAACTTGAAACTACATTAGTGTGCCAAGTTTCAAAGAGCTAGCACAAACCGTGTTTGATTTAGAGTTCCAACTACATGTATCTATATAGGAGAAAACAGAGTGAAACCTAAATATGAAAACTATTACTGCAAAGGAACGGTTTAACCTAGAAGAACGAAGTGTGGTGAGCCAAGTGGGATTGGTGTACTGATCATTAAATGGAAGTATCATCAAGATTGGGTGAAAAAATGTTAGCTGAGATTTCAGGAAACTCATAGTTTTTTGGAAGCTTGATAACCCCTTTCAATGAAAGGGATTCTCGTCAGTCTCTGCTTGGGGCTACTTCAATAGCACACAAACCATAGCCATAGAACTTGGAACTACATTATTGTGCCAAGTTTCAAAGAGGTAGCACAAACCGTGTTTGATTTAGAGTTCCAACTACATGTATCCATATAGGAAAAAACAGAGTGAAACCTAAACATGAAAACGGTGACTGCAAAGGAATGGTTTAACCTAGAAGAATGAAATTTGGTGAGCCAAGTGGGATTGGTGTACTGATCATTAAATAGAAGTATCATCAAGATTGGGTGAAAAAATGTTTGCTGAGATTTCAGGAAACTCGCAGTTTTTTGGAAGCTTGGCAACCCCTTTCAATGAAAGAGATTCTCGTCAGTCTCTGCTTGGGGCTACTTCAATAGCACACAAACCATAGCGAAAGAACTTGGAACTACATTATTGTGCCAAGTATCAAAGAGCTAGCACAAACCGTGTTTGATTTAGAGTTCCAACTACATGTATCCATATAGGAGAAAACAGAGTGAAACCTAAACATGAAAACGGTTACTGCAAAGGAACGGTTTAACCTAGAAGAACGAAATTTGGTGAGCCAAGTGGGATTGGTGTACTGATCATTAAATAGAAGTATCATCAAGATTGGGTGAAAAAATGTTTGCTGAGATTTCAGGAAACTCGTAGTTTTTTGGAAGCTTGGCAACCCCTTTCAATGAAAGGGATTCTTGTCAGTCTCTGCTTGGGGCTACTTCAATAGCACACAAACCATAGCGATAGAACTTGGAACTACATTATTGTGCCAATTTTCAAAGAGCTAGCACAAACCGTGTTTGATTTAGAGTTCCAACTACATGTATCCATATAGGAGAAAACAGAGTGAAACCTAAACATGAAAACGGTTACTGCAAAGGAACGGTTTAACCTAGAAGAACAAAATTTAGTGAGCCAAGTGGGATTCATGTACTGATCACTACCTGCAAGTATCATCAAGATTGGGTGAAAAAATGTTTGCTGAGATTTCAGGAAACTCGCAGTTTTTTGGAAGCTTGGCAACCCCTTTCAATGAAAGGGATCCTCGTCAGTCTCTGCTTGGGTCTACTTCAATAGCACACAAACCATAGCAATACAACTTGGAACTACATTATTGTGCCAAGTTTCAAAGAGCTAGCACAAACCGTGTTTGATTTAGAGTTCCAACTACACGTATCTATATAGGAGAAAACAGAGTGAAACCTAAACATGAAAACGGTTACTGCAAAGGTACGTTTTAACCTAGAAGAACGAAATTTGGTGAGCCAAGTGGGATTGGTGTACTGATCATTAAATGGAAGTATCATCAAGATTGGGTGAAAAAATGTTTGCTGACATTTCAGGAAACTCCCAGTTTTTTGGAAGCCTGGCAACCCCTTTCAATGAAAGGGATTCTCGTCAGTCTCTGCTTGGGGCTACTTCAATAGCACACAAACCTTAGCGATAGAACTTGGAACTACATTATTGTGCCAAGTTTCAAAGAGCTAGCACAAACCGTGTTTGATTTAGAGTTCCAACTACATGTATCCATATAGGAGAAAACAGAGTGAAACCTAAACATGAAAACGGTTACTGCAAAGGAACGGTTTAACCTAGAAGAACGAAATTTGGTGAGCCAAGTGGGATTCGTGTACTGATCATTAAATGGAAGTATCATCAAGATTGGGTGAAAAAATGTTTGCTGAGATTTCAGGAAACTCGTAGTTTTTTGGAAGCTTGGCAACCCCTTTCAATGAAAGGGATTCTCCTCAGTCTCTGCTTGGGGCTACTTCAACAGCACACAAACCATAGCCATAGAACTTGGAACTACATTATTGTGCCAAGTTTCAAAGAGCTAGCACAAACCGTGTTTGATTTAGAGTTCCAACTACATGTATCCATATAGGAGAAAACAGAGTGAAACCTAAACATGAAAACGGTTACTGCAAAGGAACGGTTTAACCTAGAAGAACGAAATTTGGTGAGCCAAGTGGGATTCGTGTACTGATCATTAAATGGAAGTATCATCAAGATTGGGTGAAAAAATGTTTGCTGAGATTTCAGGAAACTCGTAGTTTTTTGGAAGCTTGGCAACCCCTTTCAATGAAAGGGATTCTCCTCAGTCTCTGCTTGGGGCTACTTCAACAGCACACAAACCATAGCCATAGAACTTGGAACTACATTATTGTGCCAAGTTTCAAAGAGCTAGCACAAACCGTGTTTGATTTAGAGTTCCAACTACATGTATCCATATAGGAGAAAACAGAGTGAAACCTAAACATGAAAACGATTACTGCAAAGGAACGGTTTAACCTAGAAGAACGAAATTTGATGAGCCAAGTGGGATTGGTGTACTGATCATTAAATGGAAGTATCATCAAGATTGGGTGAAAAAATGTTAGCTGAGATTTCAGGAAACTCGTAGTTTTTTGGAAGCTTGGCAACCCCTTTCAATGAAAGGGATTCTCGTCAGTCTCTGCTGGGGGCTACTTCAATAGCACACAAACCATAGCCATAGAACTTGGAACTACATTATTGTGCCAAGTTTCAAAGAGCTAGCACAAACCGTGTTTGATTTAGAGTTCCAACTACACGTATCTATATAGGAGAAAACAGAGTGAAACCTAAAGATGAAAACGGTTACTGCAAAGGAACGTTTTAACCTAGGAGAACGAAATTTGGTGAGCCAAGTGGGATTGGTGTACTGATCATTAAATGGAAGTATCATCAAGATTGGGTGAAAAAATATTTGCTGAGATTTCAGGAAACTCGCAGTTTTTTGGAAGCCTCCAACCCCTTTCAATGAAATTGATTCTCGTCAGTCTCTGCTTGGGGCTACTTCAATAGCACACAAACCATAGCGATAGAACTTGGAACTACATTATTGTGCCAAGTTTCAAAGAGCTAGCACAAACCGTGTTTGATTTAGAGTTCCAACTACATGTATCCATATAGGAGAAAACAGAGTGAAACCTAAACATGAAAACGGTTACTGCAAAGGAACGGTTTAACCTAGAAGAACGAAATTTAGTGAGCCAAGTGAGATTCGTGTACTGATCACTACCTGCAAGTATCATAAAGATTGGGTGAAAAAATGTTTGCTGAGATTTCAAGAAACTCGTAGTTTTTTGGAAGCTTGGCAACCCCTTTCAATGAAAGGGATTCTCGTCAGTCTCTGCTTGGGGCTACTTCAATAGCACACAAACCATAGCGATAGAACTTGGAACTACATTATTGTGCCAAGTTTCAAAGAGCTAGCACAAACCGTGTTTGATTTAGAGTTCCAACTACATGTATCCATATAGGAGAAAACAGAGTGAAACCTAAACATGAAAACGGTGACTGCAAAGGAACAGTTTAACCTAGAAGAACGAAATTTGGTGAGCCAAGTGGGATTGGTGTACTGATCATTAAATGGAAGTATCATCAAGAATGGGTGAAAAAATGTTTGCTGAGATTTCAGGAAACTCCCAGTTTTTTGGAAGCCTGGCAACCCCTTTCTATGAAAGGGATTCTCGTCAGTCTCTGCTTGGGGCTACTTCAATAGCACACAAACCTTAGCGATAGAACTTGGACTACATTATTGTGCCAAGTTTCAAAGAGCTAGCACAACCCGTGTTTGATTTAGAGTTCCAACTACATGTATCCATATAGGAGAAAAAAGAGTGAAACCTAAACATGAAAACGGTTACTGCAAAAGAACGGTTTAACCTAGAAGAACGAAATTTGGTGAGCCAAGTGGGATTCGTGTACTGATTATTAAATAGAAGTATCATCAAGATTGGGTGAAAAAATGTTTGCAGAGATTTCAGGAAACTCGTAGTTTTTTGGAAGCTTGGCAACCCCTTTCAATGAAAGGGATTCTCGTCAATCTCTGCTTGGGGCTACTTCAATAGCACACAAACCATAGCGATAGAACTTGGAACTACATTATTGTGCCAAGTTTCAAAGAGCTAGCACAAACCATGTTTGATTTGGAGTTCCAACTACATGTATCCATATTGGAGAAAACAGAGTGAAACCTAAACATGAAAACGGTTACTGCAAAGGAACGGTTTAACCTAGAAGAACGAAATTTGGTGAGCCAAGGTGGATTGGTGTACTGATCATTAAATGGAAGTATCATCAAGATTGGGTGAAAAAATGTTTGCTGAGATTTCAGGAAACTCGTAGTTTTTTGGAAGCTTGGCAACCACTTTCAATGAAAGGGATTCTCGTCAGTCTCTGCTTGGGGCTACATCAATAGCACACAAACCATAGCGATAGAACTTGGAACTACATTATTGTGCCAAGTTTCAAAGAGCTAGCACAAACCGTGTTTGATTTAGAGTTCCAACTACACGTATCTATATAGGAGAAAACAGAGTGAAACCTAAACATGAAAACGGTTACTGCAAAGGAACGTTTTAACCTAGGAGAACGAAATTTGGTGAGCCAAGTGGGATTGGTGTACTGATCATTAAATGGAAGTATCATCAAGATTGGGTGAAAAAATGTTTGCTGAGATTTCAGGAAACTCGCAGTTTTTTGGAAGCCTCCAACCCCTTTCAATGAAATTGATTCTCGTCAGTCTCTGCTTGGGGCTACTTCAATAGCACACAAACCATAGCGATAGAACTTGGAACTACATTATTGTGCCAAGTTTCAAAGAGCTAGCACAAACCGTGTTTGATTTAGAGTTCCAACTACATGTATCCATATAGGAGAAAACAGAGTGAAACCTAAACATGAAAACGGTTACTGCAAAGGAACGGTTTTACCTAGAAGAACGAAATTTAGTGAGCCAAGTGAGATTCGTGTACTGATCACTACCTGCAAGTATCATAAAGATTGGGTGAAAAAATGTTTGCTGAGATTTCAAGAAACTCGTAGTTTTTTGGAAGCTTGGCAACCCCTTTCATTGAAAGGCATTCTCGTCAGTCTCTGCGTGGGGCTACTTCAATAGCACACAAACCATAGCGATAGAACTTGGTACTACATTATTGTGCCAAGTTTCAAAGAGCTAGCACAAACCGTGTTTGATTTAGAGTTCCAACTACATGTATCCATATAGGAGAAAACAGAGTGAAACCTAAACATGAAAACAGTTACTGCAAAGGAACGGTTTAACCTAGAAGAACGAAATTTGGTGAGCCAAGTGGAATTGGTGTACTGATCATTAAATGGAAGTATCATCAAGATTGGGTGAAAAAATGTTTGCTGAGATTTCAGGAAACTCGTACTTTTTTGGAAGCTTGGCAACCCCTTTCAATGAAAGGGATTCTCGTCAGTCTCTGCTTGGGGCTATTTCAATAGCACACAAACCATAGTGATAGAACTTGGAACTACATTATTGTGCCAAGTTTCAAAGAGCTAGCACAAACCGTGTTTGATTTAGAGTTCCAACTACATGTATCCATATAGGAGAAAACAGAGTGAAACCTAAACATGAAAACGGTTACTGCAAAGGAACGGTTTAACCTAGAAGAACGAAATTTGGTGAGCCAAGTGGGATTGGTGTACTGATCATTAAATGGAAGTATCATCAAGATTGGGTGAAAAAATATTTGCTGAGATTTCAGGAAACTCGCAGTTTTTTGGAAGCTTGGCAACCCCTTTCAATGAAAGGGATTCTCGTCAGTCTCTGCTTGGGGCTACTTCAATAGCACACAAACCATAGCGATAGAACTTGGAACTACATTATTGTGCCAAGTTTCAAAGAGCTAGCACAAACCGTGTTTGATTTAGTGTTCCAACTACATGTATCCATATAGGAGAAAACAGAGTGAAACCTAAACATGAAAACGGTTACTGCAAAGGAACGGTTTAACCTAGAAGAACGAAATTTGGTCAGCCAAGTGGGATTGGTGTACTGATCATTAAATAGAAGTATCATCAAGATTGGGTGAAAAAAGGTTTGCTGAGATTTCAGGAAACTCGTAGTTTTTTGGAAGCTTGGCAACCCCTCTCAATGAAAGGGATTCTCGTCAGTCTCTGCTTGGGGCTACTTCAATAGCACACAAACCATAGCGATAGAACTTGGAACTACATTATTGTGCCAAGTTTCAAAGAGCTAGCACAAACCGTGTTTGATTTAGAGTTCCAACTACATGTATCCATATAGGAGAAAACAGAGTGAAACCTAAACATGAAAAGGGTTACTGCAAAGGAACGGTTTAACCTAGAAGAACAAAATTTAGTGAGCCAAGTGAGATTCATGTACTGATCACTACCTGCAAGTATCATCAAGATTGGGTGAAAAAATGTTTGCTGAGATTTCAGGAAACTCGCAGTTTTTTGGAAGCTTGCCAACCCATTTCAATGAAAGGGATTCTCATCAGTCTCTGCTTGGGGCTACTTCAATAGCACACAAACCATAGCGATAGAACTTGGAACTACATTATTGTGCCAAGTTTCAAAGAGCTAGCACAAACCGTGTTTGATTTAGAGTTCCAACTACATGTATCCATATAGGGGACAACAGAGTGAAACCTAAACATGAAAACGGTTACTGCAAAGGAACGGTTTAACCTAGAAGAACGAAATTTGGTGAGCCAAGTGGGATTTGTGTACTGATCATTAAATGGAAGTATCATCAAGATTGGGTGAAAAAATGTTTGCTGAGATTTCAGGAAACTCGTAGTTTTTTGGAAGCTTGGCATCCCCTTTCAATGAAAGGGATTCTCGTCAGTCTCTGCTTAGGGCTACTTCAATAGCACACAAACCCGAGTGATAGAACTTGAAACTACATTAGTGTGCCAAGTTTCAAAGAGCTAGCACAAACCGTGTTTGATTTAGAGTTCCAACTACATGTATCTATATAGGAGAAAACAGAGTGAAACCTAAATATGAAAACTATTACTGCAAAGGAACGGTTTAACCTAGAAGAACGAAGTGTGGTGAGCCAAGTGGGATTGGTGTACTGATCATTAAATGGAAGTATCATCAAGATTGGGTGAAAAAATGTTAGCTGAGATTTCAGGAAACTCATAGTTTTTTGGAAGCTTGATAACCCCTTTCAATGAAAGGGATTCTCGTCAGTCTCTGCTTGGGGCTACTTCAATAGCACACAAACCATAGCCATAGAACTTGGAACTACATTATTGTGCCAAGTTTCAAAGAGGTAGCACAAACCGTGTTTGATTTAGAGTTCCAACTACATGTATCCATATAGGAAAAAACAGAGTGAAACCTAAACATGAAAACGGTGACTGCAAAGGAATGGTTTAACCTAGAAGAATGAAATTTGGTGAGCCAAGTGGGATTGGTGTACTGATCATTAAATAGAAGTATCATCAAGATTGGGTGAAAAAATGTTTGCTGAGATTCAGGAAACTCGCAGTTTTTTGGAAGCTTGGCAACCCCTTTCAATGAAAGAGATTCTCGTCAGTCTCTGCTTGGGGCTACTTCAATAGCACACAAACCATAGCGAAAGAACTTGGAACTACATTATTGTGCCAAGTATCAAAGAGCTAGCACAAACCGTGTTTGATTTAGAGTTCCAACTACATGTATCCATATAGGAGAAAACAGAGTGAAACCTAAACATGAAAATGGTTACTGCAAAGGAACGGTTTAACCTAGAAGAACGAAATTTGGTGAGCCAAGGTGGATTGGTGTACTGATCATTAAATGGAAGTATCATCAAGATTGGGTGAAAAAATGTCTGCTGAGATTTCAGGAAACTCGTTGTTTTTTGGAAGCTTGGCTACCCCTTTCAATGAAAGGGATTCTCGTCAGTCTCTGCTTGGGGCTACTTCAATAGCACACAAACCATAGCCATAGAACTTGGAACTACATTATTGTGCCAAGTTTCAAAGAGCTAGCACAAACCGTGTTTGATTTAGAGTTCCAACTACATGTATCCATATAGGAGAAAACAGAGTGAAACCTAAACATGAAAACGGTTACTGCAAAGGAACGGTTTAACCTAGAAGAACGAAATTTGGTGAGCCAAGTGGGATTCGTGTACTGATCACTACCTGCAAGTATCATCAAGATTGGGTGAAAAAATGTTTGCTGAGATTTCAGGAAACTCGCAGTTTTTTGGAAGCTTGGCAACCCCTTTCAATGAAAGGGATTCTCGTCAGTCTCTGCTTGGGGCTATTTCAATAGCACACAAACCATAGCGATAGAACTTGGAACTACATTATTGTGCCAAGTTTCAAAGAGCTAGCACAAACCGTGTTTGATTTAGAGTTCCAACTACATGTATCCATATAGGAGAAAACAGAGTGAAACCTAAACATGAAAACGGTTACTGCAAAGGAACGGTTTAACTAGAAGAACGAAATTTGGTGAGCCAAGTGGGATTCGTGTACTGATCACTACCTGCAAGTATCATCAAGATTGGGAGAAAAAATGTTTGCTGAGATTTCAGGAAACTCGCAGTTTTTTTGGAAGCTTGGCAACCCCTTTCAATGAAAGGGATTCTCGTCAGTCTCTGCTTGGGGCTACTTTCAATAGCACACAAACCATAGCGATAGAACTTGGAACTACATTATTGTGCCAAGTTTCAAAGAGCTAGGCACAAACCGTGTTTGATTTAGAGTTCCAACTACATGTATCCATATAGGAGAAAACAGAGTGAAACCTAAACATGAAAACGGTTCCTGCAAAGGAACAGTTTAACCTAGAAGAACGAAATTTGGTGAGCCAAGTGGGATTGGTGTACTGATCATTAAATGGAAGTATCATCAAGATTGGGTGAAAAAATGTTTGCTGAGATTTCAGGAAACTCGTAGTTTTTTGGAAGCTTGGCAACCCCTTTCAATGAAAGGGATTCTCGTCAGTCTCTGCTTGGGGCTACTTCAATAGCATACAAACCATAGCGATAGAACTTGGAACTACATTATTGTGCCAAGTTTCAAAGAGCTAGCACAAACCGTGTTTGATTTAGAGTTCCAACTACATGTATCCATATAGGAGAAAACAGAGTGAAACCTAAACATGAAAACGGTTACTGCAAAAGGAACGGTTTAACCTAGAAGAACGAAATTTGGTGAGCCAAGTGGGATTCGTGTACTGATCACTACCTGCAAGTATCATCAAGATTGGGTGAAAAAATATTTGCTGAGATTTCAGGAAACTCGCAGTTTTTTGAAGCTTGGCAACACCTTTCAATGAAAGGGATTCTCGTCAGTCTCTGCTTGGGGCTACTTCAATAGCACACAAACCATAGCGATAGAACTTGGAACTACATTATTGTGGCAAGTTTCAAAGAGCTAGCACAAACCGTGTTTCATTTAGAGTTCCAACTACATGTATCCATATAGGAGAAAACAGAGTGAAAACCTAAACATGAAAACGGTTACTGCAAAGGAACGGTTTAACCTAGAAGAACGAAATTTGGTGAGCCAAGTGGGATTGGTGTACTGATCATTAAATGGAAATATCATCAAGATTGGGTGAAAAAATGTTTGCTGAGATTTCAGGAAACTTGTAGTTTTTGGAAGCTTGGCAACCCCTTTCAATGAAAGGGATTCTCGTCAGTCTCTGCTTGGGGCTACTTCAATAGCACACAAACCATAGCGATAGAACTTGGAACTACATTATTGTGCCAAGTTTCAAAGAGCTAGCACAAACCGTGTTTGATTTAGAGTTCCAACTACATGTATCCATATAGGAGAAAACAGAGTGAAACCTAAACATGAAAACGGTTACTGCAAAGGAACGGTTTAACCTAGAAGAACGAAATTTGGTGAGCCAAGTGGGATTGGTGTACTGATCATTAAATGGAAGTATCATCAAGATTGGGTGTAAAAATGTTTGCTGAGATTTCAGAAAACTCGTAGTTTTTTGGAAGCTGGCAACCCCTTTCAATGAAAGGGATTCTCGTCAGTCTCTGCTTGGCGCTACTTCATAGCACACAAACCATTTCGATAGAACTTGGAACTACATTATTGTGCCAAGTTTCAAAGAGCTAGCACAAACCGTGTTTGATTTAGAGTTCCAACTAATGTATCCATATAGGAGAAAACAGAGTGAAACCTAAACATGAAAACGGTTACTGCAAAGGAACGGTTTAACCTAGAAGAACGAAATTTGGTGAGCCAAGTGGGATTCGTGTACTGATCACTACCTGCAAGTATCATCAAGATTGGGTGAAAAAATGTTTGCTGACATTTCAGGAACTCGTAGTTTTTTTTAAGCTTGATAACCCCTTTCAATGAAAGGGATTCTCGTCAGTCTCTGCTTGGGGCTACTTCAATAGCACACAAACCATAGCGATAGAACTTGGAAACTACATTCTTGTGCCACGTTTCAAAGAGCTAGCACAAACCGTGTTTGATTTAGAGTTCCAACTACATGTATCCATATAGGAGAAAAACAGAGTGAAACCTAAACATGAAAACGGTTACTGCAAAGGAACGGTTTAACCTAGAAGAACGAAATTTGGTGAGCCAAGTGGGGATTGGTGTACTGATCATTAAATGGAAGTATCATCAAGATTGGGTGAAAAAATGTTAGCTGAGATTTCAGGAAACTCGCAGTTTTTTGGAAGCTTGGCAACCCCTTTCAATGAAAGGGATTCTCGTCAGTCTCTGCTTGGGGTACTTCAATAGCACACAAACCATAGCGATAGAACTTGGAAATACATTATTGTGCCAAGGTTCAAAGAGCTAGCACAAACCGTGTTTGATTTTAGAGTTCCAACTACATGTATCCATATAGGAGAAAACAGAGTGAAACCTAAACATGAAAACGGTTACTGCAAAGGAACGGTTTAACCTAGAAGAACCAAATTTAGTGAGCCAAGTGAGATTCGTGTACTGATCACTACCTGCTAGTATCATCAAGATTGGGTGCAAAAATGTTTGCTGAGATTTCAGGAAACTCGCAGTTTTTGGAAGCTTGGCAACCCCTGTCAATGAAAGGGATTCTCATCAGTCTCTGCTTGGTGCTACTTCAATAGCACACAAACCATAGCGATAGAAATTGGAACTACATTATTGTGCCAAGTTTCAAAAAGCTAGCACAAACCGTGTTTGATTTAGAGTTCCAACTACATGTATCTATATAGGAGAAAACAGAGTGAAACCTAAACATGAAAACGGTTACTTCAAAGGAACAGTTTAACCTATAAGAACGAAATTTGTTGAGCCAAGTGGGATTGGTGTACTGATCATTAAATGGAAGTATCATCAAGATTGGGTGAAAAAATGTTTGCTGAGATTTCAGGAAACTCGTAGTTGTTTGGAAGCCTGGCAACCCCTTTCAATGAAAGGGATTCTCGTCAGTCTCTGCTTTGGGACTACTTCAATAGCACACAAACCATAGCGATAGAACTTGGGAACTACATTATTGTGCCAAGTTTCAAAGAGCTAGCACAAAACCGTGTTTGATTTAGAGTTCCAACTACATGTATCCATATAGGAGAAAACAGAGTAAAACCTAAACATGAAAACAGTTACTGCAAAGGAACGGTTTAACCTAGAAGAACGTAATTTGGTGAGCCAAGTGGGATTGGTGTACTGATCATTAAATGGAAGTATCATCAAGATTGGGTGAAAAAATGTTTGCTGAGATTTTCAGGAAACTTGTAGTTTTTTGGAAGCTTGGCAACCCCTTTCAATGAAAGGGATTCTCGTCAGTCTCTGCTTGGGACTACTTCAATAGCACACAAACCATAGCGATAGAACTTGGAACTACATTATTGTGCCAAGTTTCAAAGAGCTAGCACAAACCGTGCTTGATTTAGAGTTCCAACTACATGTATCCATATAGGAGAAAACAGAGTGAAACCTAAATATGAAAACGATTACTGCAAAGGAACGGTTTAACCTAGAAGAACGAATTTGGTGAGCCAAGTGGGATTGGTGTACTGATCATTAAATGGAAGTACCATCAAGACTGGGTGAAAAAATGTTTGCTGAGATTTCAGGATACTCGCAGTTTTTTGGAAGCCTGGCAACCCCTTTCTATGAAAGGGATTCTCGTCAGTCTCTGCTTGGGGCTACTTCAATAGCACACAAACCAAAGCGATAGAACTTGGAACTACATTATTGTGCCAAGTTTCAAAGAGCTAGCACAAACCGTGTTTGATTTAGAGTTCCAACTACACGTATCTATATAGGAGAAAACAGAGTGAAACCTAAACATGAAAACGGTTACTGCAAAGGAACGGTTTAACCTAGAAGAACGAAATTTGGTCAGCCAAGTGGGATTGGTGTACTGATCATTAAATAGAAGTATCATCATGATTGGGTGAAAAAATGTTTGCTGAGATTTCTGGAAACTCGCAGTTTTTTGGAAGCCTGGCAACGCCTTTCTATGAAAGGGATTCTCGTCAGTCTCTGCTTGGGGCTACTTCAATAGCACACAAACCATAGCGATAGAACTTGGAACTACATTATTGTGCCAAGTTTCAAAGAGCTAGCACAAACCGTGTTTGATTTAGAGTTCCAACTACATGTATCCATATTGAGAAAACAGAGTAAAACCTAAACATGAAAAGGGTTACTGCAAAGGAACGGTTTAACCTAGAAGAACGAAATTTGGTGAGCCAAGTGGGATTCGTGTACTGATCACTACCTGCAAGTATCATCAAGATTGGGTTAAAAAATGTTTGCTGAGATTTCAGGAAACTTGTAGTTTTTTGGAAGCTTGGCAACCCCTTTCAATGAAAGGGATTCTCGTCAGTCTCTGCTTGGGGCTACTTCAATAGCACACAAACCTTAGCGATAGAACTTGGAACTACATTATTGTGCCAAGTTTCAAGGAGCTAGCACAAACCGTGTTTGATTTAGAGTTCCAAATACATGTATCTATATAGGAGAAAACAGAGTGAAACCTAAACAGGAAAACGGTTACTGCAAAGGAACGTTTTAACCTAGAAGAACGAAATTTGGTGAGCCAACTGGGATTGGTGTACTGATCATTAAATGGAAGTATCATCAAGACTGGGTGAAAAAATGTTTGCTGAGATTTCAGGAAACTCGCAGTTTTTTGGAAGCCTGGCAACCCCTTTCTATGAAAGGGATTCTCGTCAGTCTCTGCTTGGGGCTACTTCAATAGCACACAAACCATAGCGATAGAACTTGGAACTACATTATTGTGCCAAGTTTCAAAGTGCTAGCACAAACCGTGTTTGATTTAGAGTTCCAACTACATGTATCCATATAGGAGAAAACAGAGTGAAACCTAAACATGAAAACGGTTACTGCAAAGGAACGGTTTAACCTAGAAGAACGAAATTTGGTGAGCCAAGTGGGATTGGTGTACTGATCATTAAATAGAAGTATCATCATGATTGGGTGAAAAAATGTTTGCTGAGATTTCAGGAAACTCGTAGTTTTTTGGAAGCTTGGCAACACCTTTCAATGAAAGGGATTCTCGTCAGTCTCTGCTTGGGGCTACTTCAATAGCACACAAACCATAGCGATAGAACTTGGAACTAAATTATTGTGCCAAGTTTTCAAAGAGCTAGCACAAACCGTGTTTGATTTAGAGTTCCAACTACATGTATCTATATAGGAGAAAACAGAGTGAAACCTAAATATGAAAACGATTACTGCAAAGGAACGGTTTAACCTAGAAGAACGAAATTTGGTGAGAAAGGTGGGATTGGTGTACTGATCATTAAGTGAAAGTATCATCAAGACTGGGTGAAAAAATGTTTGCTGAGATTTCAGGAACCTCGCAGTTTTTTGGAAGCCTGGCAACGCCTTTCTATGAAAGGGATTCTCGTCAGTCTCTGCTTGGGGCTACTTCAATAGCACACAAACCATAGCCATAGAACTTGGAACTACATTATTGTGCCAAGTTTCAAAGAGCTAGCACAAACCGTGTTTGATTTAGAGTTCCAACTACATGTATCCATATAGGAGAAAACAGAGTGAAACCTAATCATGAAAACGGTTACTGCAAAGGAACGTTTTAACCTAGAACAACGAAATTTGGTGAGCCAAGTGGGATTGGTGTACTGATCATTAAATGGAAGTATCATCAAGATTGGGTGAAAAAATGTTTGCTGCGATTTCAGGAAACTCGCAGTTTTTTGGAAGCTTGGCAACCCCTTTCAATGAAAGGGATTCTCGTCAGTCTCTGCTTGGGGCTACTTCAATAGCACACAAACCATAGCGATAGAACTTGTGAACTACATTATTGTGCCAAGTTTCAAAGAGCTAGCACAATCCGTGCTTGAGTTAGAGTTCCAACTACATGTATCCATATAGGAGAAAACAGAGTGAAACCTAAACATGAAAATGGTTACTGCAAAGGAACGGTTTAACCTAGAAGAACGAAATTTGGTGAGCCAAGTGGGATTGGTGTACTGATCATTAAATGGAAGTATCATCAAGATTGGGTGAAAAAATGTTTGCCTGAGATTTCAGGAAACTTGTAGTTCTTTGGAAGCCTGGCAACCCCTTTCAATGAAAGGGATTCTCGTCAGTCTCTGCTTGGGACTACTTCAATAGCACACAAACCATAGCGATAGAACTTGGAACTACATTATTGTGCCAAGTTTCAAAGAGCTAGCACAAACCGTGTTTGATTTAGAGTTCCAACTACATGTATCCATATAGGAGAAAACAGAGTAAAACCTAAACATGAAAACAGTTACTGCAAAGGAACGGTTTAACCTAGAAGAACGTAATTTGTTGAGCCAAGTGGGATTGGTGTACTGATAATTAAATGGAAGTATCATCAAGATTGGGTGAAAAAAATGTTTGCTGAGATTTCAGGAAACTTGTAGTTTTTGGAAGCTTTGGCAACCCCTTTCAATGAAAGGGATTCTCGTCAGTCTCTGCTTGGGACTACTTCAATAGCACACAAACCATAGCCATAGAACTTGGAACTACATTATTGTGCCAAGTTTCAAAGAGGTAGCACAAACCGTGCTTGATTTAGAGTTCCAACTACATGTATCCATATAGGAGAAAACAGAGTGAAACCTAAATATGAAAACGATTACTGCAAAGGAACGGTTTAACCTAGAAGAACGAAATTTGGTGAGCCAAGTGGGATTGGTGTACTGATCATTAAATGGAAGTACCATCAAGACTGGGTGAAAAAATGTTTGCTGAGATTTCAGGATACTCGCAGTTTTTGGAAGCCTGGCAACCCCTTTCTATGGAAAGGGATTCTCGTCAGTCTCTGCTTGGGGCTACTTCAATACCACACAAACCATAGCGATAGAACTTGGAACTACATTATTGTGCCAAGTTTCAAAGAGCTAGCACAAACCGTGTTTGATTTAGAGTTCCAACTACATGTATCCATATAGGAGAAAACAGAGTGAAACCTAAACATGAAAACGGTTACTGCAAAGGAACGGTTTAACCTAGAAGAACGAAATTTGGTCAGCCAAGTGGGATTGGTGTACTGATCATTAAATAGAAGTATCATCAAGACTGGGTGAAAAAATGTTTGCTGCGATTTCAGGAAACTCGCAGTTTTTTGGAAGCTTGGCAACCGCTTTCAATGAAAGGGATTCTCGTCAGTCTCTGCTTGGGGCTACTTCAATAGCACACAAACCATAGCGATAGAACTTGGAACTACATTATTGTGCCAAGTTTCAAAGAGCTAGCACAATCCGTGCTTGAGTTAGAGTTCCAACTACATGTATCCATATAGGAGAAAACAGAGTGAAACCTAAACATGAAAATGGTTACTGCAAAGGAACGGTTTAACCTAGAAGAACGAAATTTGGTGAGCCAAGTGGGATTGGTGTACTGATCATTAAATGGAAGTATCATCAAGATTGGGTGAAAAAATGTTTGCTGAGATTTCAGGAAACTTGTAGTTCTTTGGAAGCCTGGCAACCCCTTTCAATGAAAGGGATTCTCGTCAGTCTCTGCTTGGGACTACTTCAATAGCACACAAACCATAGCCATAGAACTTGGAACTACATTATTGTGCCAAGTTTCAAAGAGCTAGCACAAACCGTGCTTGATTTAGAGTTCCAACTACATGTATCCATATAGGAGAAAACAGAGTGAAACCTAAATATGAAAACGATTACTGCAAAGGAACGGTTTAACCTAGAAGAACGAAATTTGGTGAGCCAAGTGGGATTGGTGTACTGATCATTAAATGGACGTACCATCAAGACTGGGTGAAAAAATGTTTGCTGAGATTTCAGGATACTCGCAGTTTTTTGGAAGCCTGGCAACCCCTTTCTATGAAAGGGATTCTCGTCAGTCTCTGCTTGTGGCTACTTCAATACCACACAAACCATAGCGATAGAACTTGGAACTACATTATTGTGCCAAGTTTCAAAGAGCTAGCACAAACCGTGTTTGATTTAGAGTTCCAACTACATGTATCCATATAGGAGAAAACAGAGTGAAACCTAAACATGAAAACGGTTACTGCAAAGGAACGGTTTAACCTAGAAGAACGAAATTTGGTCAGCCAAGTGGGATTGGTGTACTGATCATTAAATAGAAGTATCATCAAGACTGGGTGAAAAAATGTTTGCTGAGATTTCTGGAAACTCGCAGTTTTTTGGAAGCCTGGCAACGCCTTTCTATGAAAGGGATTCTCGTCAGTCTCTGCTTGGGGCTACTTCAATAGCACACAAACCATAGCGATAGAACTTGGAACTACATTATTGTGCCAAGTTTCAAAGAGCTAGCACAAACCGTGTTTGATTTAGAGTTCCAACTACATGTATCCATATTGGAGAAAACAGAGTAAAACCTAAACATGAAAAGGGTTACTGCAAAGGAACGGTTTAACCTAGAAGAACGAAATTTGGTGAGCCAAGTGGGATTCGTGTACTGATCACTACCTGCAAGTATCATCAAGATTGGGTTAAAAAATGTTTGCTGAGATTTCAGGAAACTTGTAGTTTTTTGGAAGCTTGGCAACCCCTTTCAATGAAAGGGATTCTCGTCAGTCTCTGCTTGGGGCTACTTCAATAGCACACAAACCTTAGCGATAGAACTTGGAAACTACATTATTGTGCCAAGTTTCAAAGAGCTAGCACAAACCGTGTTTGATTTAGAGTTCCAAATACATGTATCTATATAGGAGAAAACAGAGTGAAACCTAAACAGGAAAACGGTTACTGCAAAGGAACGTTTTAACCTAGAAGAACGAAATTTGGTGAGCCAACTGGGATTGGTGTAATGATCATTAAATGGAAGTATCATCAAGATTGGGTGAAAAAATGTTTGCTGAGATTTCAGGAAACTCGCAGTTTTTGGAAGCCTGGCAACCCCTTTCTATGAAAGGGATTCTCGTCAGTCTCTGCTTGGGGCTACTTCAATAGCACACAAACCATAGCGATAGAACTTGGAACTACATTATTGTGCCAAGTTTCAAAGTGCTAGCACAAACCGTGTTTGATTTAGAGTTCCAACTACATGTATCCATA
Source organism: Urocitellus parryii (assembly GCF_045843805.1). Lineage (NCBI taxonomy): Eukaryota > Metazoa > Chordata > Mammalia > Rodentia > Sciuridae > Urocitellus > Urocitellus parryii. Next base: position 122,153 of record NW_027553423.1, read on the forward strand.
TAGGAGAAAACAGAGTGAAACCTAAACATGAAAACGGTTACTGCAAAGGAACGGTTTAACCTAGAAGAACGTAATTTGTTGAGCCAAGTGGGATTGGTGTACTGATCATTAAATGGAAGTATCATCAAGATTGGGTGAAAAAATGTTTGCTGTGATTTCAGGAAACTTGTAGTTTTTTGGAAGCTTGGCAACCCCTTTCAATGAAAGGGATTCTCGTCAGTCTCTGCTTGGGACTACTTCAATAGCACACAAACCATAGCGATAGAACTTGGAACTAAATTATTGTGCCAAGTTTCAAAGAGCTAGCACAAACCGTGTTTGATTTAGAGTTCCAAATACAATGTATCCATATAGGAGAAAACAGAGTGAAACCTAAACATGGAAAACGGTTACTGCAAAGGAACGGTTTAACCTAGAAGAACGAAATTTGGTGAGCCAAGTGGGATTGGTGTACTGATCATTAAATAGAAGTATCATCATGATTGGGTGAAAAAATGTTTGCTGAGATTTCAGGAAACTCGTAGTTTTTTGGGAAGCTTGGCAACACCTTTCAATGAAAGGGATTCTCGTCAGTCTCTGCTTGGGGCTACTTCAATAGCACACAAACCATAGCGATAGAACTTGGAACTAAATTATTGTGCCAAGTTTCAAAGAGCTAGCACAAACCGTGTTTGATTTAGAGTTCCAACTACATGTATCTATATAGGAAGAAAACAGAGTGAAACCTAAATATGAAAACGATTACTGCAAAGGAACGGTTTAACCTAGAAGAACGAAATTTGGTGAGAAAGGTGGGATTGGTGTACTGATCATTAAGTGGAAGTATCATCAAGACTGGGTGAAAAAATGTTTGCTGAGATTTCAGGAACCTCGCAGTTTTTTGGAAGCCTGGCAACGCCTTTCTATGAAAGGGATTCTCGTCAGTCTCTGCTTGGGGCTACTTCAATAGCACACAAACCATAGCGATAGAACTTGGAACTACATTATTGTGCCAAGTTTCAAAGAGCTAGCACAAACCGTGTTTGATTTAGAGTTCCAACTACATGTATCCATATAGGAGAAAACAGAGTGAAACCTAATCATGAAAACGGTTACTGCAAAGGAACGTTTTAACCTAGAACAACGAAATTTGGTGAGCCAAGTGGGATTGGTGTACTGATCATTAAATGGAAGTATCATCAAGATTGGGTTAAAAAAATGTTTGCTGCGATTTCAGGAAACTCGCAGTTTTTTGGAAGCTTGGCAACCCCTTTCAATGAAAGGGATTCTCGTCAGTCTCTGCTTGGGGCTACTTCATAGCACACAAACCATAGCGATAGAACTTGGAACTACATTATTGTGCCAAGTTTCAAAGAGCTAGCACAATCCGTGCTTGAGTTAGAGTTCCAACTACATGTATCCATATAGGAGAAAACAGAGTGAAACCTAAACATGAAAATGGTTACTGCAAAGGAACGGTTTAACCTAGAAGAACGAAATTTGGTGAGCCAAGTGGGATTCGTGTCCTGATCACTACCTGCAAGTATCATCAAGATTGGGTGAAAAAATGTTTGCTGAGATTTCAGGAAACTTGTAGTTTTTTGGAAGCTTGGCAACCCCCTTTCAATGAAAGGGATTCTCGTCAGTCTCTGCTTGGGGCTACTTCAATAGCACACAAACCATAGCGATAGAACTTGGAACTACATTATTGTGCCACGTTTCAAAGAGCTAGCACAAACCGTGCTTGATTTAGAGTTCCAACTACATATATCCATATAGGAGAAAACAGAGTGAAACCTAAATATGAAAACGATTACTGCAAAGGAACAGTTTAACCTATAAGAACGAAATTTGTTGAGCCAAGTGGGATTGGTGTACTGATCATTAAATGGAAGTATCATCAAGATTGGGTGAAAAAATGTTTGCTGAGATTTCAGGAAACTCGTAGTTTTTTGGAAGCCTGGCAACCCCTTTCACTGAAAGGGATTCTCGTCAGTCTTTGCTTGGGACTACTTCAATAGCACACAAACCATAGCGATAGAACTTGGAACTACATTATTGTGCCAAGTTTCAAAGAGCTAGCATAAACCGTGTTTGATTTAGAGTTCCAACTACATGTATCCATATAGGAGAAAACAGAGTGAAACCTAAACATGAAAACAGTTACTGCAAAGGAACGGTTTAACCTAGAAGAACGAAATTTGGTGAGCCAAGTGGGATTGGTGTACTGATCATTAAATGGAAGTATCATCAAGATTGGGTGAAAAAATGTTTGCTGAGATTTCAGGAAACTTGTAGTTTTTTGGAAGCTTGGCAACCCCTTTCAATGAAAGGGATTCTCGTCAGTCTCTGCTTGGGGCTACTTCAATAGCACACAAACCGTAGCGATAGAACTTGGAACTACATTATTGTGCCAAGTTTCAAAGTGCTAGCACAAACCGTGTTTGATTTAGAGTTCCAACTACATGTATCCATATAGGAGAAAACAGAGTGAAACCTAAACATGAAAACGGTTACTGCAAAGGAACTGTTTAACCTAGAAGAACGAAATTTGGTGAGCCAAGTGGGATTGGTGTACTGATCATTAAATAGAAGTATCATCATGATTGGGTGAAAAAATGTTTGCTGAGATTTCAGGAAACTCGCAGTTTTTTGGAAGCTTGGCAACCCCTTTCAATGAAAGGGATTCTCGTCAGTCTCTGCTTGGGGCTACTTCAATAGCACACAAACCATAGCGATAGAACTTGGAACTACATTATTGTGCCAAGTTTCAAAGAGCTAGCACAAAACCGTGCTTGATTTAGAGTTCCAACTACATGTATCCATATAGGAGAAAACAGAGTGAAACCTAAATATGAAACTGATTACTGCAAAAGAACGGTTTAACCTAGAAGAACGAAATTTGGTGAGCCAAGAGGGATTGGTGTACTGATCATTAAATGCAAGTATCATCAAGACTGGGTGAAAAAATATTTGCTGAGATTTCAGGATACTCGCAGTTTTTTGGAAGCCTGGCAACCCCTTTCTATGAAAGGGATTCTCGTCAGTCTCTGCTTGGGGCTACTTCAATAGCACACAAACCATAGCGATAGAACTTGGAACTACATTATTGTGCCAAGTTTCAAAGTGCTAGCACAAACCGTGTTTGATTTAGAGTTCCAACTACATGTATCCATATAGGAGAAAACAGAGTGAAACCTAAACATGAAAACGGTTACTGCAAAGGAACGGTTTAACCTAGAAGAACGAAATTTGGTGAGCCAAGTGGGATTGGTGTACTGATCATTAAATAGAAGTATCATCATGATTGGGTGAAAAAATGTTTGCTGAGATTTCAGGAAACTCGCAGTTTTTTGGAAGCTTGGCAACCCCTTTCAATGAAAGGGATTCTCGTCAGTCTCTGCTTGGGGCTACTTCAAAAGCACACAAATCATAGCGACAGTACTTGGAACTACATTATTGTGCCAAGTTTCAAAGAGCTAGCACAAACCGTGTTTGATTTAGAGTTCCAAATACATGTATCCATATTGGAGAAAACAGAGTAAAACCTAAACATGAAAAGGGTTACTGCAAAGGAACGGTTTAACCTAGAAGAACGAAATTTAGTGAACCAAGTGGGATTCATGTAGTGATCACTACCTGCAAGTATCATCAAGATTGGTGAAAAAATGTTTGCTGAGATGTCAGGAAACTCGCAGTTTTTTGGAAGCTTGGCAACCCCTTTCAATGAAAGGGATTCTCGTCAGTCTCTGCTTGGGGCTACTTCAATAGCACACAAACCATAGCGATAGAACTTGCAACTACATTATTGTGCCAAGTTTCAAAGAGCTAGCACAAACCGTGTTTGATTTAGAGTTCCAACTACACGTATCTATATAGGAGAAAACAGAGTGAAACCTAAACATGAAAACGGTTACTGCAAAGGAACGGTTTAACCTAGAAGAACGAAATTTGGTGAGCCAAGTGGGATTGGTGTACTGATCATTAAATGGAAGTATCATCAAGATTGGGTGAAAAAATGTTTGCTGAGATTTCAGGAAACTTGTAGTTTTTTTGGAAGCTTGGCAACCCCTTTCAATGAAAGGGATTCTCATCAGTCTCTGCTTGTGGCTACTTCAATAGCACACAAACCATAGCGATAGAACTTGGAACTACATTATTGTGCCAAGTTTCAAAGAGCTAGCACAAACCGTGTTTGATTTAGAGTTCCAACTACATGTATCCATATAGGAGAAAACAGAGTGAAACCTAAACATGAAAACGGTTACTGCAAAGGAACGGTTTAACCTAGAAGAACGAAATTTGGTGAGCCAAGTGGGATTCGTGTACTGATCACTACCTGCAAGTATCAATCAAGATTGGGTGAAAAAATGTTTGCTGAGATTTCAGGAAACTCGTAGTTTTTTGGAAGCTTGATACCCCTTTCAATGAAAGGGATTCTCGTCAGTCTCTGCTTGTGGCTACTTCAAAAGCACACAAATCATAGCGACAGAACTTGGAACTACATTATTGTGCCAAGTTTCAAAGAGCTAGCACAAACCGTGTTTGATTTAGAGTTCCAACTACATGTATCCATATAGGAGAAAACAGAGTGAAACCTAAACATGAAAACGGTTACTGCAAAGGAACGGTTTAACCTAGAAGAACGAAATTTGGTGAGCCAAGTGGCATTGGTGTACTGATCATTAAATGGAAGTATCATCAAGATTGGGTGAAAAAATGTTTGCTGAGATTTCAGGAAACTCGTAGTTTTTTGGAAGCTTGGCAACCCTTTCAATGAAAGGGATTCTCGTCAGTCTCTGCTTGGGGCTACTTCAATAGCACACAAACCATAGCGATAGAACTTGGAACTACATTATTGTGCCAAGTTCAAAGAGCTAGCACAAATCGTGTTTGATTTAGAGTTCCAACTACATGTATCCATATAGGAGAAAACAGAGTGAAACCTAAACATGAAAACGGTTACTGCAAAGGAACGGTTTAACCTAGAAGAACGAAATTTGGTGAGCCAAGTGGGATTCGTGTACTGATCACTACCTGCAAGTATCATCAAGATTGGGTGAAAAAATGTTTGCTGAGATTTCAGGAAACTCGTAGTTTTTTTTAAGCTTGATAACCCCTTTCAATGAAAGGGATTCTCGTCAGTCTCTGCTTGGGGCTACTTCAAAAGCACACAAATCATAGCGACAGAACTTGGAACTACATTATTGTGCCAAGTTTCAAAAGAGCTAGCACAAACCGTGTTTGATTTAGAGTTCCAACTACATGTATCCATATAGGAGAATACAGAGTGAAACCTAAACATGAAAACGGTTACTGCTAAGGAGCGGTTTAACCTAGAAGAACGAAATTTGGTGAGCCAAGTGAGATTCGTGTACTGATCACTACCTGCAAGTATCATCAAAATTGGGTGAAAAAATGTTTGCTGAGATTTCAAGGAAACTCGTAGTTTTTTGAAGCTTGGCAACCCCTTTCAACGAAAGGGATTCTCATCAGTCTCTGCTTGGGGCTACTTCAATAGCACACAAACCATAGCGATAGAACTTGGAACTATATTATTGTGCCAAGTTTTCAAAGAGCTAGCACAAACCGTGTTTGATTTAGAGTGCCAACTACATGTATCTATATAGGAGAAAACAGAGTGAAACCTAAACATGAAAACAGTTACTGCAACGTAACGGTTTAACCTAGAAGAATGAAATTTGGTGAGCCAAGTGGGATTGGTGTACTGATCATTAAATGGAAGTATCATCAAGATTGGGTGAAAAAATGTTTGCTGAGATTTCAGGAAACTTGTAGTTTTTTGGAAGCTTGGCAACCCCTTTCAATGAAAGTTATTGTCGTCAGTCTCTGCTTGGGGCTACTTCAATAGCACACAAACCATAGCGATAGAACTTGGAACTACATTATTGTGCCAAGTTTCAAAGAGCTAGCACAAACCGTGTTTGATTTAGAGTTCCAACTACACGTATCTATATAGGAGAAAACAGAGTGAAACCTAAATATGAAAACGATTACTGCAAAGGAACGGTTTAACCTAGAAGAATAAAATTTGGTGAGCCAAGTGGGATTGGTGTACTGATCATTAAATGGAAGTATCATCAAGACTGGGTGAAAAAATGTTAGCTGAGATTTCTGGATACTCGTAGTTTTTTGGAAGCCTCCAACCCCTTTCAATGAAAGTGATTCTCGTCAGTCTCTCTTTGGGGCTACTTCAATAGCACACAAACCATAGCGATAGAACTTGGAACTACATTATTGTGCCAAGTTTCAAAGAGCTAGCACAAACCGTGTTTGATTTAGAGTTCCAACTACATGTATCTATATAGGAGAAACAGAGTGAAACCTAAACAGGAAAACGGTTACTGCAAAGGAACGTTTTAACCTAGAAGAACGAAATTTGGTGAGCCAACTGGGATTGGTGTACTGATCATTAAATGGAAGTATCATCAAGACGGGGTGAAAAAATGTTTGCTGAGATTTCAGGAAACTCGCAGTTTTTTGGAAGCCTGGCAACCCCTTTCTATGAAAGGGATTCTCGTCAGTCTCTGCTTGGGGCTACTTTCAATAGCACACAAACCATAGCGATAGAACTTGGAACTACATTATTGTGCCAAGTTTCAAAGAGCTAGCACAAACCGTGTTTGATTTAGAGTTCCAACTACATGTATCCATATAGGAGAAAACAGAGTGAAACCTAAACATGAAAACGGTTACTGCAAAGGAACGGTTTAACCAGAAGAACGAAATTTGGTGAGCCAAGTGGGAGTGGTGTACTGATTATAAAATAGAAGTATCATCAAGATTGGGTGAAAAAATGTTTGCTGAGATTTCAGGAAACTCGTAGTTTTTTGGAAGCTTGGCAACCCCTTTCAATGAAAGGGATTCTCGTCAGTCTCTGCTTGGGGCTACTTCAATAGCACACAAACCATAGCGATAGAACTTGGAACTACATTATTGTGCCACGTTTCAAAGAGCTAGCACAAACTGTGTTTGATTTAGAGTTCCAACTACATGTATCCATATAGGAGAAAACAGAGTGAAACCTAAACATGAAAACGGTTACTGCAAAGGAACGGTTTTAACCTAGAAGAACGAAATTTGGTGAGCCAAGTGGGATTGGTGTACTGATCATTAAATGGAAGTATCATCAAGATTGGTTGAAAAAATGTTAGCTGAGATTTCAGGAAACTCGTAGTTTTTTGGAAGCTTGGCAACCCCTTTCAATGAAAGGGATTCTCGTCAGTCTCTGCTTGGGGCTACTTCAATAGCACACAAACCATAGCCATAGAACTTGGAACTACATTATTGTGCCAAGTTTCAAAGAGCTAGCACAAACCGTGTTTCATTTAGAGTTCCAACTACATGTATCCATATAGGAGAAAACAGAGTGAAACATAAACATGAAAACGGTTACTGCAAAGGAACGGTTTAACCTAGAAGAACGAAATTTAGTGAGCCAAGTGAGATTCGTGTACTGATCACTACCTGCAAATATCATCAAGATTGGGTGAAAAAATGTTTGCTGAGATTTCAGGAAACTCGTAGTTTTTTGGAAGCTTGGCAACCCCTTTCAATGAAAGGGATTCTCATCAGTCTCTGCTTGGTGCTACTTCAATAGCACACAAACCATAGCGATAGAACTTGGAACTACATTATTGTGCCAAGTTTCAAAGAGCTAGCACAAACCGTGTTTGAATTTAGAGTTCCAACTACATGTATCTATATAGGAGAAAACAGAGTGAAACCTAAACATGAAAACGGTTACTGCAAAGGAACAGTTTAACCTATAAGAACGAAATTTGTTGAGCCAAGTGGGATTGGTGTACTGATCATTAAATGGAAGTATCATCAAGATTGGGTGAAAAAATGATTGCTGAGATTTCAGGAAACTCGTAGTTTTTTGGAAGCCTGGCAACCCCTTTCAATGAAAGGGATTCTCGTCAGTCTCTGCTTGGGACTACTTCAATAGCACACAAACCATAGCGATAGAACTTGGAACTACATTATTGTGCCAAGTTTCAAAGAGCTAGCACAAACCGTGTTTGATTTAGAGTTCCAACTACATGTATCCATATAGGAGAAAACAGAGTGAAACCTAAACATGAAAACAGTTACTGCAAAGGAACGGTTTAACCTAGAAGAACGAAATTTGGTGAGCCAAGTGGGATTGGTGTACTGATCATTAAATGGAAGTATCATCAAGATTGGGTGAAAAAATGTTTGCTGAGATTTCAGGAAACTTGTAGTTTTTTGTTAGCTTGGCAACCCCTTTCAATGAAAGGGATTCTCGTCAGTCTCTGCTTGGGACTACTTCAATAGCACACAAACCATAGCGATAGAACTTGGAACTACATTATTGTGCCACGTTTCAAAGAGCTAGCACAAACCGTGCTTGATTTAGAGTTCCAACTACATGTATCCATATAGGAGAAAACAGAATGAAACCTAAATATGAAAACGATTACTGCAAAGGAACGGTTTAACCTAGAAGAACGAAATTTGGTGAGCCAAGTGGGATTGGTGTACTGATCATTAAATGGAAGTATCATCATGATTGGGTGAAAAAATGTTTGCTGAGATTTCATGAAACTCGCAGGTTTTTGGACGCTTGGCAACCCCTTTCAATGAAAGGGATTCTCGTCAGTCTCTGCTTGGGGCTACTTCAATAGCACACAAACCATAGCGATAGAACTTGGAGCTACATTATTGTGCCAAGTTTCAAAGAGCTAGCACAAACCGTGTTTGATTTAGAGTTCCAACTAAATGTATCTATATAGGAGAAAAACAGAGTGAAACCTAAATATGAAAACGATTACTGCAAAGGAACGGTTTAACCTAGAAGAACGAAATTTGGTGAGCCAAGTGGGATTCGTGTCCTGATCATTAAGTGGAAGTATCATGAAGACTGGGTGAAAAAATGTTTGCTGAGATTTCAAGAAACTCGCAGTTTTTTGGAAGCCTGGCAACGCCTTTCTATGAAAGGGATTCTCGTCAGTCTCTGCTTGGGGCTACTTCAATAGCACACAAAACCATAGCGATAGAACTTGGAACTACATTATTGTGCCAAGTTTCAAAGAGCTAGCACAAACCTTGTTTGATTTAGAGTTCCAACTACATGTATCCGTATTGGAGAAAACAGAGAAAAACCTAAACATGAAAAGGGTTACTGCAAAGGAACGGTTTAACCTAGAAGAACGAAATTTAGTGAGCCAAGTGGGATTCATGTACTGATCACTACCTGCAAGTATCATCAAGATTGGGTGAAAAAATGTTTGCTGAGATTTCAGGAAACTCGCAGTTTTTTGGAAGCTTGGCAACCCCTTTCAATGAAAGGGATTCTCGTCAGTCTCTGCTTGGGGCTACTTCAATAGCACACAAACCATAGCGATAGAACTTGGAACTACATTATTGGTGCCAAGTTTCAAAGAGCTAGCACAAACCGTGTTTGATTTAGAGTTCCAACTACACGTATCTATATAGGAGAAAACAGAGTGAAACCTAAACATGAAAACGGTTACTGCAAAGGAAACGATTTAAACCTAGAAGAACGAAATTTGGTGAGCCAAGTGGGATTGGTGTACTGATCATTAAATGGAAGTATCATCAAGATTGGGTGAAAAAATGTTTGCTGCGATTTCAGGAAACTCGCAGTTTTTTGGAAGCTTGGCAACCCCTTTCAATGAAAGGGATTCTCGTCAGTCTCTGCTTGGGGCTACTTCAATAGCACACAAACCATAGCGATAGAACTTGGAACTACATTATTGTGCCAAGTTTCAAAGAGCTAGCACAAACCGTGTTTGATTTAGAGTTCCAACTACATGTATCTATATAGGAGAAAACAGAGTGAAACCTAAACATGAAAATGGTACTGCAAAGGAACGGTTTAACCTAGAAGAACGAAATTTGGTGAGCCAAGTGGGATTCCTGTACTGATCACTACCTGCAAGTATCATCAAGATTGGGTGAAAAAATGTTTGCTGAGATTTCAGGAAACTTGTAGTTTTTTGGAAGCTTGGCAACCCCTTTCAATGAAAGGGATTCTCGTCAGTCTCTGCTTGGGGCTACTTCAATAGCACACAAACCATAGCGATAGAACTTGGAACTACATTATTGTGCCAAGTTTCAAAGAGCTAGCACAAACCGTGCTTGATTTAGAGTTCCAACTACATGAATCCATATAGGAGAAAACAGAGTGAAACCTAAATATGAAAACGATTACTGCAAAGGAACAGTTTAACCTATAAGAACGAAATTTGTTGAGCCAAGTGGGATTGGTGTACTGATCATTAAATGGAAGTATCATCAAGATTGGGTGAAAAACTGTTTGCTGAGATTTCAGGATACTCGCAGTTTTTTGGAAGCCTGGCAACCCCTTTCAATGAAAGGGATTCTCGTCAGTCTCTGCTTGGGACTACTTCAATAGCACACAAACCATAGCGATAGAACTTGGAACTACATTATTGTGCCAAGTTTCAAGAGCTAGCACAAACCGTGTTTTGATTTAGAGTTCCAACTACATGTATCCATATAGGAGAAAACAGAGTGAAACCTAAACATGAAAACAGTTACTGCAAAGGAACGGTTTAACCTAGAAGAACGAAATTTGGTGAGCCAAGTGGGATTGGTGTACTGATCATTAAATGGAAGTATCATCAAGATTGGGTGAAAAAATGTTTGCTGAGATTTCAGGAAACTTGTAGTTTTTTGGAAGCTTGGCAACCCTTTCAATGAAAGGATTCTCGTCAGTCTCTGCTTGGGGCTACTTCAATAGCACACAAACCATAGCGATAGAACTTGGAACTACATTATTGTGCCAAGTTTCAAAGAGCTATCACAAACCGTGCTTGATTTAGAGTTCCAACTACATGTATCCATATAGGAGAAAAACAGAGTGAAACCTAAATATGAAAACGATTACTGCAAAGGATGGTTTAACCTAAAAGAACGAAAATTTGTTGAGCCAAGTGGGATTGGTGTACTGATCATTAAATGGAAATATCATCAAGATTGGGTGAAAAAATGTTTGCTTAGATTTCAGGATACTCGCAGTTTTTTGGAAGCCTGGCACCCCTTTCTATGAAAGGGATTCTCGTCAGTCTCTGCTTGGGGGCTACTTCAATAGCACACAAACCATAGCGATAGAACTTGGAACTACATTATTGTGCCAAGTTTCAAAGTGCTAGCACAAACCGTGTTTGATTTAGAGTTCCAACTACATGTATCCATATAGGAGAAAACAGAGTGAAACCTAAACATGAAAATTGGTTACTGCAAAGGAACGGTTTAACCTAGAAGAACGTAATTTGGTGAGCCAGGTGGGATTGGTGTACTGATCATTAAATAGAAGTATCATCATGATTGGGTGAAAAAATGTTTGCTGAGATTTCAGGAAACTCGCAGTTTTTGGAAGCTTGGCAACCCCTTTCAATGAAAGGGATTCTCGTCAGTCTCTGCTTGGGGCTACTTCAATAGCACACAAACCATAGCCATAGAACTTGGAACTACATTATTGTGCCAAGTTTCAAAGAGCTAGCACAAACCGTGTTTGATTTAGAGTTCCAAATACATGTATCTATATAGGAGAAAACAGAGTGAAACCTAAATGTGAAAACGATTACTGCAAAGGAACGGTTTAACCTAGAAGAACGAAATTTGGTGAGCCAAGTGGGATTGGTGTACTGATCATTAAGTGGAAGTATCATCAAGACTGGGTGAAAAAATGTTTGCTGAGATTTCAGAAACTCACAGTTTTTTGGAAGCCTGGCAACGCCTTTCTATGAAAGGGATTCTCGTCAGTCTCTGCTTGGGGCTACTTCAATAGCACACAAACCATAGCGATAGAACTTGGAACTACATTATTGTGCCAAGTTTCAAAGAGCTAGCACAAACCGTGTTTGATTTAGAGTTCCAACTACATGTATCCATATAGGAGAAAACAGATTGAAACCTAATCATGAAAACGGTTACTGCAAAGGAACGTTTTAACCTAGAACAACGAAATTTGGTGAGCCAAGTGGGATTCGTGTACTGATCACTACCTGCAAGTATCATCAAGATAGGGTGAAAAAATGTTTGCTGAGATTTCAGGAAACTCGTAGTTTCTTGGAAGCTTGATAACCCCTTTCAATGAAAGGGATTCTCGTCAGTCTCTGCTTGAGGCTACTTCAAAAGCACACAAATCATAGCGACAGTACTTGGAACTACATTATTGTGCCAAGTTTCAAAGAGCTAGCAGAAACCGTGTTTGATTTAGAGTTCCAACTACATGTATCCATATTGGAGAAAACCGAGTAAAACCTAAACATGAAAAGGGTTACTGCAAAGGAACGGTTTAACCTAGAAGAACGAAATTTAGTGAGCCAAGTGGGATTCATGTACTGATCACTACCTGCAAGTATCATCAAGATTGGGTGAAAAAATGTTTGCTGAGATTTCAGGAAACTCGCAGTTTTTGGAAGCTTGGCAACCCCTTTCAATGAAAGGGATTCTCGTCAGTCTCTGCTTGAGGCTACTTCAAAAGCACACAAATCATAGCGACAGTACTTGGAACTACATTATTGTGCCAAGTTTCAAAGAGCTAGCACAAACCGTGTTTGATTTAGAGTTCCAAATACATGTATCCATATAGGAGAAAACAGAGTAAAACCTAAACATGAAAACGGTTACTGCAAAGGAACGGTTTAACCTAGAAGAACGAAATTTGGTGAGCCAAGTGGGATTGGTGTACTGATCATTAAATAGAAGTATCATCATGATTGGGTGAAAAAATGTTTGCTGAGATTTCAGGAAACTCGTAGTTTTTTGGAAGCTTGGCAAAACCTTTCAATGAAAGGGATTCTCGTCAGTCTCTGCTTGGGGCTACTTCAATAGCACACAAACCATAGCGATAGAACTTGGAACTAAATTATTGTGCCAAGTTTCAAAGAGCTAGCACAAACCGTGTTTGATTTAGAGTTCCAACTACATGTATCTATATAGGAGAAAACAGAGTGAAACCTAAATATGAAAACGATTACTGCAAAGGAACGGTTTAACCTAGAAGAACGAAATTTGGTGAGAAAGGTGGGATTGGTGTACTGATCATTAAGTGGAAGTATCCTCAAGACTGGGGTGAAAAAATGTTTGCTGAGATTTCAGGAACCTCGCAGTTTTTTGGAAGCCTGGCAACGCCTTTCTATGAAAGGGATTCTCGTCAGTCTCTGCTTGGGGCTACTTCAATAGCACACAAACCATAGCGATAGAACTTGGAACTACATTATTGTGCCAAGTTTCAAAGAGCTAGCACAAACCGTGTTTGATTTAGAGTTCCAACTACATGTATCCATATAGGAGAAAAACAGAGTGAAACCTAATCATGAAAACGGTTACTGCAAAGGAACGTTTTAACCTAGAACAACGAAATTTGGTGAGCCAAGTGGGATTGGTGTACTGATCATTAAATGGAAGTATCATCAAGATTGGGTTAAAAAAATGTTTGCTGCGATTTCAGGAAACTCGCAGTTTTTGGAAGCTTGGCAACCCCTTTCAATGAAAGGGATTCTCGTCAGTCTCTGCTTGGGGCTACTTCAATAGCACACAAAACCATAGCGATAGAACTTGGAACTACATTATTGTGCCAAGTTTCAAAGAGCTAGCACAATCCGTGCTTGAGTTAGAGTTCCAACTACATGTATCCATATAGGAGAAAACAGAGTGAAACCTAAACATGAAAATGGTTACTGCAAAGGAACGGTTTAACCTAGAAGAACGAAATTTGGTGAGCCAAGTGGGATTCGTGTCCTGATCACTGCTGCAAGTATCATCAAGATTGGGTGAAAAAATGTTTGCTGAGATTTCAGGAAACTTGTAGTTTTTTGGAAGCTTGGCAACCCCTTTCATGAAAGGGATTCTCGTCAGTCTCTGCTTGGGGCTACTTCAATAGCACACAAACCATAGCGATAGAACTTGGAACTACATTATTGTGCCACGTTTCAAAGAGCTAGCACAAACCGTGCTTGATTTAGAGTTCCAACTACATATATCCATATAGGAGAAAACAGAGTGAAACCTAAATATGAAAACGATTACTGCAAAGGAACAGTTTAACCTATAAGAACGAAATTTGTTGAGCCAAGTGGGATTGGTGTACTGATCATTAAATGGAAGTATCATCAAGATTGGGTGAAAAAATGTTTGCTGAGATTTCAGGAAACTCGTAGTTTTTTGGAAGCCTGGCAACCCCTTTCAATGAAAGGGATTCTCGTCAGTCTCTGCTTGGGACTACTTCAATAGCACACAAACCATAGCGATAGAACTTGGAACTACATTATTGTGCCAAGTTTCAAAGAGCTAGCATAAACCGTGTTTGATTTAGAGTTCCAACTACATGTATCCATATAGGAGAAAACAGAGTGAAACCTAAACATGAAAACAGTTACTGCAAAGGAACGGTTTAACCTAGAAGAACGAAATTTGGTGAGCCAAGTGGGATTGGTGTACTGATCATTAAATGGAAGTATCATCAAGATTGGGTGAAAAAATGTTTGCTGAGATTTCAGGAAACTTGTAGTTTTTTGGAAGCTTGGCAACCCCTTTCAATGAAAGGGATTCTCGTCAGTCTCTGCTTGGGGCTACTTCAATAGCACACAAACCGTAGCGATAGAACTTGGAACTACATTATTGTGCCAAGTTTCAAAGTGCTAGCACAAACCGTGTTTGATTTAGAGTTCCAACTACATGTATCCATATAGGAGAAAACAGAGTGAAACCTAAACATGAAAACGGTTACTGCAAAGGAACTGTTTAACCTAGAAGAACGAAATTTGGTGAGCCAAGTGGGATTGGTGTACTGATCATTAAATAGAAGTATCATCATGATTGGGTGAAAAAATGTTTGCTGAGATTTCAGGAAACTCGCAGTTTTTTGGAAGCTTGGCAACCCCTTTCAATGAAAGGGATTCTCGTCAGTCTCTGCTTGGGGCTACTTCAATAGCACACAAACCATAGCGATAGAACTTGGAACTACATTATTGTGCCAAGTTTCAAAGAGCTAGCACAAACCGTGCTTGATTTAGAGTTCCAACTACATGTATCCATATAGGAGAAAACAGAGTGAAACCTAAATATGAAAACGATTACTGCAAAAGAACGGTTTAACCTAGAAGAACGAAATTTGGTGAGCCAAGAGGGATTGGTGTACTGATCATTAAATGCAAGTATCATCAAGACTGGGTGAAAAAATATTTGCTGAGATTTCAGGATACTCGCAGTTTTTTGGAAGCCTGGCAACCCCTTTCTATGAAAGGGATTCTCGTCAGTCTCTGCTTGGGGCTACTTCAATAGCACACAAACCATAGCGATAGAACTTGGAACTACATTATTGTGCCAAGTTTCAAAGTGCTAGCACAAACCGTGTTTGATTTAGAGTTCCAACTACATGTATCCATATAGGAGAAAACAGAGTGAAACCTAAACATGAAAACGGTTACTGCAAAGGAACGGTTTAACCTAGAAGAACGAAATTTGGTGAGCCAAGTGGGATTGGTGTACTGATCATTAAATAGAAGTATCATCATGATTGGGTGAAAAAATGTTTGCTGAGATTTCAGGAAACTCGTAGTTTTTTGGAAGCTTGGCAACCCCTTTCAATGAAAGGGATTCTCGTCAGTCTCTGCTTGGGGCTACTTCAAAAGCACACAAATCATAGCGACAGTACTTGGAACTACATTATTGTGCCAAGTTTCAAAGAGCTAGCACAAACCGTGTTTGATTTAGAGTTCCAAATACATGTATCCATATTGGAGAAAACAGAGTAAAACCTAAACATGAAAACGGTTACTGCAAAGGAACGGTTTAACCTAGAAGAACGAAATTTGGTGAGCCAAGTGGGATTCGTGTACTGATCACTACCTGCAAGTATCATCAAGATTGGGTGAAAAAATGTTTGCTGAGATTTCAGGAAACTCGTAGTTTTTTGGAAGCTTGGCAACCCCTTTCTATGAAAGGGATTCTCGTCAGTCTCTGCTTGGGGCTACTTCAATAGCACACAAACCATAGCGATAGAACTTGGAACTACATTATTGTGCCAAGTTTCAAAGTGCTAGCACAAACCGTGTTTGATTTAGAGTTCCAACTACATGTATCCATATAGGAGAAAACAGAGTGAAACCTAAACATGAAAACGGTTACTGCAAAGGAACGGTTTAACCTAGAAGAACGAAATTTGGTGAGCCAAGTGGGATTGGTGTACTGATCATTAAATAGAAGTATCATCATGATTGGGTGAAAAAATGTTTGCTGAGATTTCAGGAAACTCGTAGTTTTTTGGAAGCTTGGCAACCCCTTTCAATGAAAGGGATTCTCGTCAGTCTCTGCTTGGGGCTACTTCAAAAGCACACAAATCATAGCGACAGTACTTGGAACTACATTATTGTGCCAAGTTTCAAAGAGCTAGCACAAACCGTGTTTGATTTAGAGTTCCAACTACATGTATCCATATAGGAGAAAACAGAGTGAAACCTAAACATGAAAACGGTTACTGCAAAGGAACGGTTTAACCTAGAAGAACGAAATTTGGTGAGCCAAGTGGGATTCGTGTACTGATCACTACCTGCAAGTATCATCAAGATTGGGTGAAAAAATGTTTGCTGAGATTTCAGGAAACTCGTAGTTTTTTGGAAGCTTGATAACCCCTTTCAATGAAAGGGATTCTCGTCAGTCTCTGCTTGTGGCTACTTCAAAAGCACACAAATCATAGCGACAGAACTTGGAACTACATTATTGTGCCAAGTTTCAAAGAGCTAGCACAAACCGTGTTTGATTTAGAGTTCCAACTACATGTATCCATATAGGAGAAAACAGAGTGAAACCTAAACATGAAAACGGTTACTGCAAAGGAACGGTTTAACCTAGAAGAACGAAATTTGGTGAGCCAAGTGGCATTGGTGTACTGATCATTAAATGGAAGTATCATCAAGATTGGGTGAAAAAATGTTTGCTGAGATTTCAGGAAACTCGTAGTTTTTTGGAAGCTTGGCAACCCCTTTCAATGAAAGGGATTCTCGTCAGTCTCTGCTTGGGGCTACTTCAATAGCACACAAACCATAGCGATAGAACTTGGAACTACATTATTGTGCCAAGTTTCAAAGAGCTAGCACAAATCGTGTTTGATTTAGAGTTCCAACTACATGTATCCATATAGGAGAAAACAGAGTGAAACCTAAACATGAAAACGGTTACTGCAAAGGAACGGTTTAACCTAGAAGAACGAAATTTGGTGAGCCAAGTGGGATTCGTGTACTGATCACTACCTGCAAGTATCATCAAGATTGGGTGAAAAAATGTTTGCTGAGATTTCAGGAAACTCGTAGTTTTTTTTAAGCTTGATAACCCCTTTCAATGAAAGGGATTCTCGTCAGTCTCTGCTTGGGGCTACTTCAAAAGCACACAAATCATAGCGACAGAACTTGGAACTACATTATTGTGCCAAGTTTCAAAGAGCTAGCACAAACCGTGTTTGATTTAGAGTTCCAACTACATGTATCCATATAGGAGAATACAGAGTGAAACCTAAACATGAAAACGGTTACTGCTAAGGAGCGGTTTAACCTAGAAGAACGAAATTTGGTGAGCCAAGTGAGATTCGTGTACTGATCACTACCTGCAAGTATCATCAAAATTGGGTGAAAAAATGTTTGCTGAGATTTCAGGAAACTCGTAGTTTTTTGGAAGCTTGGCAACCCCTTTCAACGAAAGGGATTCTCATCAGTCTCTGCTTGGGGCTACTTCAATAGCACACAAACCATAGCGATAGAACTTGGAACTATATTATTGTGCCAAGTTTCAAAGAGCTAGCACAAACCGTGTTTGATTTAGAGTGCCAACTACATGTATCTATATAGGAGAAAACAGAGTGAAACCTAAACATGAAAACAGTTACTGCAACGTAACGGTTTAACCTAGAAGAATGAAATTTGGTGAGCCAAGTGGGATTGGTGTACTGATCATTAAATGGAAGTATCATCAAGATTGGGTGAAAAAATGTTTGCTGAGATTTCAGGAAACTTGTAGTTTTTTGGAAGCTTGGCAACCCCTTTCAATGAAAGTTATTGTCGTCAGTCTCTGCTTGGGGCTACTTCAATAGCACACAAACCATAGCGATAGAACTTGGAACTACATTATTGTGCCAAGTTTCAAAGAGCTAGCACAAACCGTGTTTGATTTAGAGTTCCAACTACATGTATCCATGTAGGAGAAAACAGAGTGAAACCTAAATATGAAAACGATTACTGCAAAGGAACGGTTTAACCTAGAAGAATGAAATTTGGTGAGCCAAGTGGGATTGGTGTACTGATCATTAAATGGAAGTATCATCAAGACTGGGTGAAAAAATGTTAGCTGAGATTTCTGGATACTCGTAGTTTTTTGGAAGCCTCCAACCCCTTTCAATGAAAGTGATTCTCGTCAGTCTCTCTTTGGGGCTACTTCAATAGCACACAAACCATAGCGATAGAACTTGGAACTACATTAATTGTGCCAAGTTTCAAAGAGCTAGCACAAACCGTGTTTGATTTAGAGTTCCAACTACATGTATCTATATAGGAGAAAACAGAGTGAAACCTAAACAGGAAAACGGTTACTGCAAAGGAACGTTTTAAACCTAGAAGAACGAAATTTGGTGAGCCAACTGGGATTGGTGTACTGATCATTAAATGGAACGTATCATCAGAGGGTGCAAAAAATGTTTTGCTGAGATTTACAGGGAACCAGTTTTTTGGAAGCCTGGCAACGCCTTTCTATGAAAGGGATTCTCGTCAGTCTCTGCTTGGGGCTACTTCAATAGCACACAAACCATAGCGATAGAACTTGGAACTACATTATTGTGCCAAGTTTCAAAGAGCTAGCACAAACCTTGTTTGATTTAGAGTTCCAACTACATGTATCCGTATTGGAGAAAACAGAGAAAAACCTAAACATGAAAAGGGTTACTGCAAAGGAACGGTTTAACCTAGAAGAACGAAATTTAGTGAGCCAAGTGGGATTCATGTACTGATCACTACCTGCAAGTATCATCAAGATTGGGTGAAAAAAATGTTTGCTGAGATTTCAGGAAACTCGCAGTTTTTTGGAAGCTTGGCAACCCCTTTCAATGAAAGGGATTCTCGTCAGTCTCTGCTTGGGGCTACTTCAATAGCACACAAACCATAGCGATAGAACTTGGAACTACATTATTGTGCCAAGTTTCAAAGAGCTAGCACAAACCGTGTTTGATTTAGAGTTCCAACTACACGTATCTATATAGGAGAAAACAGAGTGAAACCTAAACATGAAAACGGTTACTGCAAAGGAACGATTTAACCTAGAAGAACGAAATTTGGTGAGCCAAGTGGGATTGGTGTACTGATCATTAAATGGAAGTATCATCAAGATTGGGTGAAAAAATGTTTGCTGCGATTTCAGGAAACTCGCAGTTTTTTGGAAGCTTGGCAACCCCTTTCAATGAAAGGGATTCTCGTCAGTCTCTGCTTGGGGCTACTTCAATAGCACACAAACCATAGCGATAGAACTTGGAACTACATTATTGTGCCAAGTTTCAAAGAGCTAGCACAAACCGTGTTTGATTTAGAGTTCCAACTACATGTATCCATATAGGAGAAAACAGAGTGAAACCTAAACATGAAAACGGTTACTGCAAAGGAACGGTTTAACCTAGAAGAACGAAATTTGGTGAGCCAAGTGGGATTCGTGTACTGATCACTACCTGCAAGTATCATCAAGATTGGGTGAAAAAATGTTTGCTGAGATTTCAGGAAACTCGTAGTTTTTTGGAAGCTTGATAACCCCTTTCAATGAAAGGGATTCTCGTCAGTCTCTGCTTGTGGCTACTTCAAAAGCACACAAATCATAGCGACAGAACTTGGAACTACATTATTGTGCCAAGTTTCAAAGAGCTAGCACAAACCGTGTTTGATTTAGAGTTCCAACTACATGTATCCATATAGGAGAAAACAGAGTGAAACCTAAACATGAAAACGGTTACTGCAAAGGAACGGTTTAACCTAGAAGAACGAAATTTGGTGAGCCAAGTGGCATTGGTGTACTGATCATTAAATGGAAGTATCATCAAGATTGGGTGAAAAAATGTTTGCTGAGATTTCAGGAAACTCGTAGTTTTTTGGAAGCTTGGCAACCCCTTTCAATGAAAGGGATTCTCGTCAGTCTCTGCTTGGGGCTACTTCAATAGCACACAAACCATAGCGATAGAACTTGGAACTACATTATTGTGCCAAGTTTCAAAGAGCTAGCACAAATCGTGTTTGATTTAGAGTTCCAACTACATGTATCCATATAGGAGAAAACAGAGTGAAACCTAAACATGAAAACGGTTACTGCAAAGGAACGGTTTAACCTAGAAGAACGAAATTTGGTGAGCCAAGTGGGATTCGTGTACTGATCACTACCTGCAAGTATCATCAAGATTGGGTGAAAAAATGTTTGCTGAGATTTCAGGAAACTCGTAGTTTTTTTTAAGCTTGATAACCCCTTTCAATGAAAGGGATTCTCGTCAGTCTCTGCTTGGGGCTACTTCAAAAGCACACAAATCATAGCGAAAGAACTTGGAACTACATTATTGTGCCAAGTTTCAAAGAGCTAGCACAAACCGTGTTTGATTTAGAGTTCCAACTACATGTATCCATATAGGAGAATACAGAGTGAAACCTAAACATGAAAACGGTTACTGCTAAGGAGCGGTTTAACCTAGAAGAACGAAATTTGGTGAGCCAAGTGAGATTCGTGTACTGATCACTACCTGCAAGTATCATCAAAATTGGGTGAAAAAATGTTTGCTGAGATTTCAGGAAACTCGTAGTTTTTTGGAAGCTTGGCAACCCCTTTCAACGAAAGGGATTCTCATCAGTCTCTGCTTGGGGCTACTTCAATAGCACACAAACCATAGCGATAGAACTTGGAACTATATTATTGTGCCAAGTTTCAAAGAGCTAGCACAAACCGTGTTTGATTTAGAGTGCCAACTACATGTATCTATATAGGAGAAAACAGAGTGAAACCTAAACATGAAAACAGTTACTGCAACGTAACGGTTTAACCTAGAAGAATGAAATTTGGTGAGCCAAGTGGGATTGGTGTACTGATCATTAAATGGAAGTATCATCAAGATTGGGTGAAAAAATGTTTGCTGAGATTTCAGGAAACTTGTAGTTTTTTGGAAGCTTGGCAACCCCTTTCAATGAAAGTTATTGTCGTCAGTCTCTGCTTGGGGCTACTTCAATAGCACACAAACCATAGCGATAGAACTTGGAACTACATTATTGTGCCAAGTTTCAAAGAGCTAGCACAAACCGTGTTTGATTTAGAGTTCCAACTACATGTATCCATGTAGGAGAAAACAGAGTGAAACCTAAATATGAAAACGATTACTGCAAAGGAACGGTTTAACCTAGAAGAATGAAATTTGGTGAGCCAAGTGGGATTGGTGTACTGATCATTAAATGGAAGTATCATCAAGACTGGGTGAAAAAATGTTAGCTGAGATTTCTGGATACTCGTAGTTTTTTGGAAGCCTCCAACCCCTTTCAATGAAAGTGATTCTCGTCAGTCTCTCTTTGGGGCTACTTCAATAGCACACAAACCATAGCGATAGAACTTGGAACTACATTATTGTGCCAAGTTTCAAAGAGCTAGCACAAACCGTGTTTGATTTAGAGTTCCAACTACATGTATCTATATAGGAGAAAACAGAGTGAAACCTAAACAGGAAAACGGTTACTGCAAAGGAACGTTTTAACCTAGAAGAACGAAATTTGGTGAGCCAACTGGGATTGGTGTACTGATCATTAAATGGAAGTATCATCAAGACGGGGTGAAAAAATGTTTGCTGAGATTTCAGGAAACTCGCAGTTTTTTGGAAGCCTGGCAACCCCTTTCTATGAAAGGGATTCTCGTCAGTCTCTGCTTGGGGCTACTTCAATAGCACACAAACCATAGCGATAGAACTTGGAACTACATTATTGTGCCAAGTTTCAAAGAGCTAGCACAAACCGTGTTTGATTTAGAGTTCCAACTACATGTATCCATATAGGAGAAAACAGAGTGAAACCTAAACATGAAAACGGTTACTGCAAAGGAACGGTTTAACCTAGAAGAACGAAATTTGGTGAGCCAAGTGGGATTCGTGTACTGATCACTACCTGCAAGTATCATCAAGATTGGGTGAAAAAATGTTTGCTGAGATTTCAGGAAACTCGTAGTTTTTTGGAAGCTTGATAACCCCTTTCAATGAAAGGGATTCTCGTCAGTCTCTGCTTGTGGCTACTTCAAAAGCACACAAATCATAGCGACAGAACTTGGAACTACATTATTGTGCCAAGTTTCAAAGAGCTAGCACAAACCGTGTTTGATTTAGAGTTCCAACTACATGTATCCATATAGGAGAAAACAGAGTGAAACCTAAACATGAAAACGGTTACTGCAAAGGAACGGTTTAACCTAGAAGAACGAAATTTGGTGAGCCAAGTGGCATTGGTGTACTGATCATTAAATGGAAGTATCATCAAGATTGGGTGAAAAAATGTTTGCTGAGATTTCAGGAAACTCGTAGTTTTTTGGAAGCTTGGCAACCCCTTTCAATGAAAGGGATTCTCGTCAGTCTCTGCTTGGGGCTACTTCAATAGCACACAAACCATAGCGATAGAACTTGGAACTACATTATTGTGCCAAGTTTCAAAGAGCTAGCACAAATCGTGTTTGATTTAGAGTTCCAACTACATGTATCCATATAGGAGAAAACAGAGTGAAACCTAAACATGAAAACGGTTACTGCAAAGGAACGGTTTAACCTAGAAGAACGAAATTTGGTGAGCCAAGTGGGATTCGTGTACTGATCACTACCTGCAAGTATCATCAAGATTGGGTGAAAAAATGTTTGCTGAGATTTCAGGAAACTCGTAGTTTTTTTTAAGCTTGATAACCCCTTTCAATGAAAGGGATTCTCGTCAGTCTCTGCTTGGGGCTACTTCAAAAGCACACAAATCATAGCGAAAGAACTTGGAACTACATTATTGTGCCAAGTTTCAAAGAGCTAGCACAAACCGTGTTTGATTTAGAGTTCCAACTACATGTATCCATATAGGAGAATACAGAGTGAAACCTAAACATGAAAACGGTTACTGCTAAGGAGCGGTTTAACCTAGAAGAACGAAATTTGGTGAGCCAAGTGAGATTCGTGTACTGATCACTACCTGCAAGTATCATCAAAATTGGGTGAAAAAATGTTTGCTGAGATTTCAGGAAACTCGTAGTTTTTTGGAAGCTTGGCAACCCCTTTCAACGAAAGGGATTCTCATCAGTCTCTGCTTGGGGCTACTTCAATAGCACACAAACCATAGCGATAGAACTTGGAACTATATTATTGTGCCAAGTTTCAAAGAGCTAGCACAAACCGTGTTTGATTTAGAGTGCCAACTACATGTATCTATATAGGAGAAAACAGAGTGAAACCTAAACATGAAAACAGTTACTGCAACGTAACGGTTTAACCTAGAAGAATGAAATTTGGTGAGCCAAGTGGGATTGGTGTACTGATCATTAAATGGAAGTATCATCAAGATTGGGTGAAAAAATGTTTGCTGAGATTTCAGGAAACTTGTAGTTTTTTGGAAGCTTGGCAACCCCTTTCAATGAAAGTTATTGTCGTCAGTCTCTGCTTGGGGCTACTTCAATAGCACACAAACCATAGCGATAGAACTTGGAACTACATTATTGTGCCAAGTTTCAAAGAGCTAGCACAAACCGTGTTTGATTTAGAGTTCCAACTACATGTATCCATGTAGGAGAAAACAGAGTGAAACCTAAATATGAAAACGATTACTGCAAAGGAACGGTTTAACCTAGAAGAATGAAATTTGGTGAGCCAAGTGGGATTGGTGTACTGATCATTAAATGGAAGTATCATCAAGACTGGGTGAAAAAATGTTAGCTGAGATTTCTGGATACTCGTAGTTTTTTGGAAGCCTCCAACCCCTTTCAATGAAAGTGATTCTCGTCAGTCTCTCTTTGGGGCTACTTCAATAGCACACAAACCATAGCGATAGAACTTGGAACTACATTATTGTGCCAAGTTTCAAAGAGCTAGCACAAACCGTGTTTGATTTAGAGTTCCAACTACATGTATCTATATAGGAGAAAACAGAGTGAAACCTAAACAGGAAAACGGTTACTGCAAAGGAACGTATTAACCTAGAAGAACGAAATTTGGTGAGCCAACTGGGATTGGTGTACTGATCATTAAATGGAAGTATCATCAAGACGGGGTGAAAAAATGTTTGCTGAGATTTCAGGAAACTCGCAGTTTTTTGGAAGCCTGGCAACCCCTTTCTATGAAAGGGATTCTCGTCAGTCTCTGCTTGGGGCTACTTCAATAGCACACAAACCATAGCGATAGAACTTGGAACTACATTATTGTGCCAAGTTTCAAAGAGCTAGCACAAACCGTGTTTGATTTAGAGTTCCAACTACATGTATCCATATAGGAGAAAACAGAGTGAAACCTAAACATGAAAACGGTTACTGCAAAGGAACGGTTTAACCTAGAAGAACGAAATTTGGTGAGCCAAGTGGGATTCGTGTACTGATCACTACCTGCAAGTATCATCAAGATTGGGTGAAAAAATGTTTGCTGAGATTTCAGGAAACTCGTAGTTTTTTGGAAGCTTGATAACCCCTTTCAATGAAAGGGATTCTCGTCAGTCTCTGCTTGTGGCTACTTCAAAAGCACACAAATCATAGCGACAGAACTTGGAACTACATTATTGTGCCAAGTTTCAAAGAGCTAGCACAAACCGTGTTTGATTTAGAGTTCCAACTACATGTATCCATATAGGAGAAAACAGAGTGAAACCTAAACATGAAAACGGTTACTGCAAAGGAACGGTTTAACCTAGAAGAACGAAATTTGGTGAGCCAAGTGGCATTGGTGTACTGATCATTAAATGGAAGTATCATCAAGATTGGGTGAAAAAATGTTTGCTGAGATTTCAGGAAACTCGTAGTTTTTTGGAAGCTTGGCAACCCCTTTCAATGAAAGGGATTCTCGTCAGTCTCTGCTTGGGGCTACTTCAATAGCACACAAACCATAGCGATAGAACTTGGAACTACATTATTGTGCCAAGTTTCAAAGAGCTAGCACAAATCGTGTTTGATTTAGAGTTCCATCTACATGTATCCATATAGGAGAAAACAGAGTGAAACCTAAACATGAAAACGGTTACTGCAAAGGAACGGTTTAACCTAGAAGAACGAAATTTGGTGAGCCAAGTGGGATTCGTGTACTGATCACTACCTGCAAGTATCATCAAGATTGGGTGAAATGAAAAAATGTTTGCTGAGATTTCAGGAAACTCGTAGTTTTTTTTTAAGCTTGATAACCCCTTTCAATGAAAGGGATTCTCGTCAGTCTCTGCTTGGGGCTACTTCAAAAGCACACAAATCATAGCGAAAGAACTTGGAACTACATTATTGTGCCAAGTTTCAAAGAGCTAGCCAAACCGTGTTTGATTTAGAGTTCCAACTACATGTATCCATATAGGAGAATACAGAGTGAAACCTAAACATGAAAACGGTTACTGCTAAGGAGCGGTTTAACCTAGAAGAACGAAATTTGGTGAGCCAAGTGAGATTTCGTGTACTGATCACTACCTGCAAGTATCATCAAAATTGGGTGAAAAAATGTTTGCTGAGATTTCAGGAAACTCGTAGTTTTTTGGAAGCTTGGCAACCCCTTTCAACGAAAGGGATCTCATCAGTCTCTGCTTGGGGCTACTTCAATAGCACACAAACCATAGCGATAGAACTTGGAACTATATTATTGTGCCAAGTTTCAAAGAGCTAGCACAAACCGGTTTGATTTAAGTGCCAACTACATGTATCTATATAGGAGAAAACAGAGTGAAACCTAAACATGACAACAGTTACTGCAACGTAACGGTTTAACCTAGAAGAATGAAATTTGGTGAGCCAAGTGGGATTGGTGTACTGATCATTAAATGGAAGTATCATCAAGATTGGGTGAAAAAATGTTTGCTGAGATTTCAGGAAACTTGTAGTTTTTGGAAGCTTGGCAACCCCTTTCAATGAAAGTTATTGTCGTCAGTCTCTGCTTGGGGCTACTTCAATAGCACACAAACCATAGCGATAGAACTTGGAACTACATTATTGTGCCAAGTTTCCAAAGAGCTAGCACAAACCGTGTTTGATTTAGAGTTCCAACTACATGTATCCATGTAGGAGAAAACAGAGTGAAACCTAAATATGAAAACGATTACTGCAAAGGAACGGTTTAACCTAGAAGAATGAAATTTGGTGAGCCAAGTGGGATTGGTGTACTGATCATTAAATGGAAGTATCATCAAGACTGGGTGAAAAAATGTTAGCTGAGATTTCTGGATACTCTGTAGTTTTTGGAAGCCTCCAAACCCCTTTCAATGAAAGTGATTCTCGTCAGTCTCTCTTTGGGGCTACTTCAATAGCACACAAACCATAGCGATAGAACTTGGAACTACATTATTGTGCCAATTTCAAAGAGCTAGCACAAACCGTGTTTGATTTAGAGTTCCAACTACATGTATCTATATAGGAGAAAACAGAGTGAAACCTAAACAGGAAAACGGTTACTGCAAAGGAACGTTTTAACCTAGAAGAACGAAATTTGGTGAGCCAACTGGGATTGGTGTACTGATCATTAAATGGAAGTATCATCAAGACGGGGGTGAAAAAATGTTTGCTGAGATTTCAGGAAACTCGCAGTTTTTTGGAAGCCTGGCAACCCCTTTCTATGAAAGGGATTCTCGTCAGTCTCTGCTTGGGCTACTTCAATAGCACACAAACCATAGCGATAGAACTTGGAACTACATTATTGTGCCAAGTTTCAAAGAGCTAGCACAAACCGTGCTTGATTTAGAGTTCCAACTACATGTATCCATATAGGAGAAAACAGAGTGAAACCTAAATATGAAAACGATTACTGCAAAGGAACGGTTTAACCTAGAAGAACGAAATTTGGTGAGCCAAGTGGGATTGGTGTACTGATCATTAAATGGAAGTTATCATCATGATTGGGTGAAAAAATGTTTGCTGAGATTTCATGAAACTCGCAGGTTTTGGACGCTTGGCAACCCCTTTCAATGAAAGGGATTCTCGTCAGTCTCTGCTTGGGGCTACTTCAATAGCACACAACCATAGCGATAGAACTTGGAGCTACATTATTGTGCCAAGTTCAAAGAGCTAGCACAAACCGTGTTTGATTTAGAGTTCCAACTACATGTATCTATATAGGAGAAAAACAGAGTGAAACCTAAATATGAAAACGATTACTGCAAAGGAACGGTTTAACCTAGAAGAACGAAATTTGGTGAGCCAAGTGGGATCGTGTCCTGATCATTAAGTGGAAGTATCATGAAGACTGGGTGAAAAAATGTTTGCTGAGATTTCAGAAACTCGCAGTTTTTTGGAAGCCTGGCAACGCCTTTCT
This sequence comes from Urocitellus parryii, assembly GCF_045843805.1. NCBI lineage: Eukaryota > Metazoa > Chordata > Mammalia > Rodentia > Sciuridae > Urocitellus > Urocitellus parryii. The sequence goes on from NW_027553423.1 coordinate 149,658, forward strand.
ATGAAAGGGATTCTCGTCAGTCTCTGCTTGGGGCTACTTCAATAGCACACAAACCATAGCGATAGAACTTGGAACTACATTATTGTGCCAAGTTTCAAAGAGCTAGCACAAACCTTGTTTGATTTAGAGTTCCAACTACATGTATCCGTATTGGAGAAAACAGAGAAAAACCCTAAACATGAAAAGGGTTACTGCAAAGGAACGGTTTAACCTAGAAGAACGAAATTTGGTGAGCCAAGTGGGATTGGTGTACTGATCATTAAATGGAAGTATCATCAAGATTGGGTGAAAAAATGTTTGCTGCGATTTCAGGAAACTCGCAGTTTTTTGAAGCTTGGCAACCCCTTTCAATGAAAGGGATTCTCGTCAGTCTCTCCTTGGGGCTACTTCAATAGCACACAAACCATAGCGATAGAACTTGGAACTACATTATTGTGCCAAGTTTCAAAGAGCTAGCACAAACCGTGTTTGATTTAGAGTTCCAACTACATGTATCTATATAGGAGAAAACAGAGTGAAACCTAAACATGAAAACGGTTACTGCAAGGAACGGTTTAACCTAGAAGAACGAAATTTGGTGAGCCAAGTGGGATTCGTGTACTGATCACTACCTGCAAGTATCATCAAGATTGGGTGAAAAAATGTTTGCTGAGATTTCAGGAAACTTGTAGTTTTTTGGAAGCTTGGCAACCCCTTTCAATGAAAGGGATTCTCGTCAGTCTCTGCTTGGGGCTACTTCAATAGCACACAAACCATAGCGATAGAACTTGGAACTACATTATTGTGCCAAGTTTCAAAGAGCTAGCACAAACCGTGCTTGATTTAGAGTTCCAACTACATGAATCCATATAGGAGAAAACAGAGTGAAACCTAAATATGAAAACGATTACTGCAAAGGAACAGTTTAACCTATAAGAACGAAATTTGTTGAGCCAAGTGGGATTGGTGTACTGATCATTAAATGGAAGTATCATCAAGATTGGGTGAAAAACTGTTTGCTGAGATTTCAGGATACTCGCAGTTTTTTGGAAGCCTGGCAACCCCTTTCAATGAAAGGGATTCTCGTCAGTCTCTGCTTGGGACTACTTCAATAGCACACAAACCATAGCGATAGAACTTGGAACTACATTATTGTGCCAAGTTTCAAAGAGCTAGCACAAACCGTGTTTGATTTAGAGTTCCAACTACATGTATCCATATAGGAGAAAACAGAGTGAAACCTAAACATGAAAACAGTTACTGCAAAGGAACGGTTTAACCTAGAAGAACGAAATTTGGTGAGCCAAGTGGGATTGGTGTACTGATCATTAAATGGAAGTATCATCAAGATTGGGTGAAAAAATGTTTGCTGAGATTTCAGGAAACTTGTAGTTTTTTGGAAGCTTGGCAACCCCTTTCAATGAAAGGGATTCTCGTCAGTCTCTGCTTGGGGCTACTTCAATAGCACACAAACCATAGCGATAGAACTTGGAACTACATTATTGTGCCAAGTTTCAAAGAGCTATCACAAACCGTGCTTGATTTAGAGTTCCAACTACATGTATCCATATAGGAGAAAACAGAGTGAAACCTAAATATGAAAACGATTACTGCAAAGGAATGGTTTAACCTAAAAGAACGAAATTTGTTGAGCCAAGTGGGATTGGTGTACTGATCATTAAATGGAAATATCATCAAGATTGGGTGAAAAAATGTTTGCTTAGATTTCAGGATACTCACAGTTTTTTGGAAGCCTGGCAACCCCTTTCTATGAAAGGGATTCTCGTCAGTCTCTGCTTGGGGCTACTTCAATAGCACACAAACCATAGCGATAGAACTTGGAACTACATTATTGTGCCAAGTTTCAAAGTGCTAGCACAAACCGTGTTTGATTTAGAGTTCCAACTACATGTATCCATATAGGAGAAACAGAGTGAAACCTAAACATGAAAATGGTTACTGCAAAGGAACGGTTTAACCTAGAAGAACGAAATTTGGTGAGCCAGGTGGGATTGGTGTACTGATCATTAAATAGAAGTATCATCATGATTGGGTGAAAAAAATGTTTGCTGAGATTTCAGGAAACTCGCAGTTTTTTGGAAGCTTGGCAACCCCTTTCAATGAAAGGGATTCTCGTCAGTCTCTGCTTGGGGCTACTTCAATAGCACACAAACCATAGCCATAGAACTTGGAACTACATTATTGTGCCAAGTTTCAAAGAGCTAGCACAAACCGTGTTTGATTTAGAGTTCCAACTACATGTATCTATATAGGAGAAAACAGAGTGAAACCTAAATGTGAAAACGATTACTGCAAAGGAACGGTTTAACCTAGAAGAACGAAATTTGGTGAGCCAAGTGGGATTGGTGTACTGATCATTAAGTGGAAGTATCATCAAGACTGGGTGAAAAAATGTTTGCTGAGATTTCAGGAAACTCACAGTTTTTTGGAAGCCTGGCAACGCCTTTCTATGAAAGGGATTCTCGTCAGTCTCTGCTTGGGGCTACTTCAATAGCACACAAACCATAGCGATAGAAGTTGGAACTACATTATTGTGCCAAAGTTTCAAAGAGCTAGCACAAACCGTGTTTGATTTAGAGTTCCAACTACATGTATCCATATAGGAGAAAACAGATTGAAACCTAATCATGAAAACGGTTACTGCAAAGGAACGTTTTAACCTAGAACAACGAAATTTGGTGAGCCAAGTGGGATTCGTGTACTGATCACTACCTGCAAGTATCATCAAGATAGGGTGAAAAAATGTTTGCTGAGATTTCAGGAAACTCGTAGTTTCTTGGAAGCTTGATAACCCCTTTCAATGAAAGGGATTCTCGTCAGTCTCTGCTTGAGGCTACTTCAAAAGCACACAAATCATAGCGACAGTACTTGGAACTACATTATTGTGCCAAGTTTCAAAGAGCTAGCACAAACGTGTTTGATTTAGAGTTCCAACTACATGTATCCATATTGGAGAAAACCGAGTAAAACCTAAACATGAAAAGGGTTACTGCAAAGGAACGGTTTAACCTAGAAGAACGAAATTAGTGAGCCAAGTGGGATTCATGTACTGATCACTACCTGCAAGTATCATCAAGATTGGGTGAAAAAATGTTTGCTGAGATTTCAGGAAACTCGCAGTTTTTTGGAAGCTTGGCAACCCCTTTCAATGAAAGGGATTCTCGTCAGTCTCTGCTTGAGGCTACTTCAAAAGCACACAAATCATAGCGACAGTACTTGGAACTACATTATTTGTGCCAAGTTTCAAAGTGCTAGCACAACCGTGTTTGATTTAGAGTTCCAACTACACGTATCTATATAGGAGAAAACAGAGTGAAACCTAAACATGAAAACGGTTACTGCAAAGGAACGATTTAACCTAGAAGAACGAAATTTGGTGAGCCAAGTGGGATTGGTGTACTGATCATTAAAAGGAAGTATCATCAAGATTGGGTGAAAAAATGTTTGCTGCGATTTCAGGAAACTCGCAGTTTTTTGGAAGCTTGGCAACCCCTTTCAATGAAAGGGATTCTCGTCAGTCTCTGCTTGGGGCTACTTCAATAGCACACAAACCATAGCGATAGAACTTGGAACTACATTATTGTGCCAAGTTTCAAAGAGCTAGCACAAACCGTGTTTGATTTAGAGTTCCAACTACATGTATCCATATAGGAGAAAACAGAGTGAAACCTAAACATGAAAACGGTTACTGCAAAGGAACGGTTTAACCTAGAAGAACGAAATTTGGTGAGCCAAGTGGGATTCGTGTACTGATCACTACCTGCAAGTATCATCAAGATTGGGTGAAAAAATGTTTGCTGAGATTTCAGGAAACTTGTAGTTTTTTGGAAGCTTGGCAACCCCTTTCAATGAAAGGGATTCTCGTCAGTCTCTGCTTGGGGCTACTTCAATAGCACACAAACCTTAGCGATAGAACTTGGAACTACATTATTGTGCCAAGTTTCAAAGAGCTAGCACAAACCGTGCTTGATTTAGAGTTCCAACTACATGTATCCATATAGGAGAAAACAGAGTGAAACCTAAATATGAAAACGATTACTGCAAAGGAACGGTTTAACCTAGAAGAACGAAATTTGGTGAGCCAAGTGGGATTGATGTACTGATCATTAAATGGAAGTATCATCAAGACTGGGTGAAAAAATGTTTGCTGAGATTTCAGGATACTCGCAGTTTTTTGGAAGCCTGGAAACCCCTTTCTATGAAAGGGATTCTCGTCAGTCTCTGCTTGGGGCTACTTCAATAGCACACAAACCATAGCGATATAACTTGGAACTACATTATTGTGCCAAGTTTCAAAGTGCTAGCACAAACCGTGTTTGATTTAGAGTTCCAAATACATGTATCCATATAGAAGAAAACAGAGTGAAACCTAAACATGAAAACGGTTACTGCAAAGGAACGGTTTAACCTAGAAGAACTAAATTTGGTGAGCCAAGTGGGATTTGTGTACTGATCATTAAATAGATGTATCATCATCATTGGGTGAAAAAATGTTTGCTGAGATTTCAGGAAACTCGTAGTTTTTTGGAAGCTTGGCAACCCCTTTCAATGAACGGGATTCTCGTCAGTCTCTGCTTGGGGCTACTTCAAAAGCACACAAACCATAGCGATAGAACTTGGAACTACATTATTGTGCCACGTTTCAAAGAGCTAGCACAAACCGTGTTTGATTTAGAGTTCCAACTACATGTATCCATATAGGAGAAAACAGAGTGAAACCTAATCATGAAAACGGTTACTGCAAAGGAACGTTTTAACTTAGAACAACGAAATTTGGTGAGCCAAGTGGGATTGGTGTACTGATCATTAAATGGAAGTATCATCAAGATTGGGTGAAAAAATGTTTGCTGCGATTTCAGGAAACTCGCAGTTTTTTGGAAGCTTGGCAACCCCTTTCAATGAAAGGGATTCTCGTCAGTCTCTGCTTGGGGCTACTTCAATAGCACACAAATCATAGCGATAGTACTTGGAACTACATTATTGTGCAAAGTTTCAAAGAGCTAGCACAAACCGTGCTTGAGTTAGAGTTCCAACTACATGTATCCATATAGGAGAAAACAGAGTGAAACCTAAACATGAAAATGGTTACTGCAAAGGAACGGTTTAACCTAGAAGAACGAAATTTGGTGAGCCAAGTGGGATTCGTGTACTGATCACTACCTGCAAGTATCATCAAGATTGGGTGAAAAAAATGTTTGCTGAGATTTCAGGAAACTTGTAGTTTTTTGGAAGCCTGGCAACCCCTTTCAATGAAAGGGATTCTCGTCAGTCTCTGCTTGGGGCTACTTCAATAGCACACAAACCATAGTGATAGAACTTGGAACTACATTATTGTGCCAAGTTTCAAAGAGCTAGCACAAACCGTGTTTGATTTAGAGTTCCAACTACATGTATCCATATTGGAGAAAACAGAGTAAAACCTAAACATGAAAAGGGTTACTGCAAAGGAACGTTTTAACCTAGAACAACGAAATTTGGTGAGCCAATTGGGATTCGTGTACTGATCACTACCTGCAAGTATCATCAAGATAGGGTGAAAAAATGTTTGCTGAGATTTCAGGAAACTCGTAGTTTCTTGGAAGCTTGATAACCCCTTTCAATGAAAGGGATTCTCGTCAGTCTCTGCTTGAGGCTACTTCAAAAGCACACAAATCATAGCGACAGTACTTGGAACTACATTATTGTGCCAAGTTTCAAAGAGCTAGCACAAACCGTGTTTGATTTAGAGTTCCAACTACATGTATCCATATTGGAGAAAACAGAGTAAAACCTAAACATGAAAAGAGTTACTGCAAAGGAACGGTTTAACCTAGAAGAACGAAATTTAGTGAGCCAAGTGGGATTCATGTACTGATCACTACCTGCAAGTATCATCAAGATTGGGTGAAAAAATGTTTGCTGAGATTTCAGGAAACTCGCAGTTTTTTGGAAGCTTGGCAACCCCTTTCAATGAAAGGGATTCTCGTCAGTCTCTGCTTGGGGCTACTTCAATAGCACACAAACCATAGCGATAGAACTTGGAACTACATTATTGTGCCAAGTTTCAAAGAGCTAGCACAAACCGTGTTTGATTTAGAGTTCCAACTACACGTATCTATATAGGAGAAAACAGAGTGAAACCTAAACATGAAAACGGTTACTGCAAAGGAACGATTTAACCTAGAAGAACGAAATTTGGTGAGCCAAGTGGGATTGGTGTACTGATCATTAAATGGAAGTATCATCAAGATTGGGTGAAAAAATGTTTGCTGCGATTTCAGGAAACTCGCAGTTTTTTGGAAGCTTGGCAACCCCTTTCAATGAAAGCGATTCTCGTCAGTCTCTGCTTGGGGCTACTTCAATAGCACACAAACCATAGCGATAGAACTTGGAACTACATTATTGTGCCAAGTTTCAAAGAGCTAGCACAAACCGTGTTTGATTTAGAGTTCCAACTACATGTATCCATATAGGAGAAAACAGAGTGAAACCTAAACATGAAAACGGTTACTGCAAAGGAACGGTTTAACCTAGAAGAACGAAATTTGGTGAGCCAAGTGGGATTCGTGTACTGATCACTACCTGCAAGTATCATCAAGATTGGGTGAAAAAATGTTTGCTGAGATTTCAGGAAACTTGTAGTTTTTTGGAAGCTTGGCAACCCCTTTCAATGAAAGGGATTCTCATCAGTCTCTGCTTGGGGCTACTTCAATAGCACACAAACCATAGCGATAGAACTTGGAACTACATTATTGTGCCAAGTTTCAAAGAGCTAGCACAAACCGTGCTTGATTTAGAGTTCCAACTACATGTATCCATATAGGAGAAAACAGAGTGAAACCTAAATATGAAAACGATTACTGCAAAGGAACGGTTTAACCTAGAAGAACGAAATTTGGTGAGCCAAGTGGGATTGGTGTACTGATCATTAAATGGAAGTATCATCAAGAGTGGGTGAAAAAATGTTTGCTGAGATTTCAGGAAACTTGTAGTTTTTTGGAAGCTTGGCAACCCCTTTCAATGAAAGGGATTCTCGTCAGTCTCTGCTTGGGACTACTTCAATAGCACACAAACCATAGCGATAGAACTTGGAACTACATTATTGTGCCAAGTTTCAAAGAGCTAGCACAAACCGTGCTTGATTTAGAGTTCCAACTACATGTATCCATAGGAGAAAACAGAGTGAAACCTAAATATGAAAACGATTACTGCAAAGGAACGGTTTAACCTAGAAGAACGAAATTTGGTGAGCCAAGTGGGATTGGTGTACTGATCATTAAATGGAAGTGTCATCAAGACTGGGTGAAAAAATGTTTGCTGAGATTTCAGGATACTCGCAGTTTTTTGGAAGCCTGGCAACCCCTTTCTATGAAAGGGATTCTCGTCAGTCTCTGCTTGGGGCTACTTCAATAGCACACAAACCATTGCGATAGAACTTGGAACTACATTATTGTGCCAAGTTTCAAAGTGCTAGCACAAACCGTGTTTGATTTAGAGTTCCAAATACATGTATCCATATAGGAGAAAACAGAGTGAAACCTAAACATGAAAACGGTTACTGCAAAGGAACGGTTTAACCTAGAAGAACGAAATTTGGTGAGCCAAGTGGGATTGGTGTACTGATCATTAAATAGAAGTATCATCATGATTGGGTGAAAAAATGTTTGCTGAGATTTCAGGAAACTCGCAGTTTTTTGGAAGCTTGGCAACCCCTTTCAATGAAAGGGATTCTCGTCAGTCTCTGCTTGGGGCTACTTCAATAGCACACAAACCATAGCGATAGAACTTGGAACTACATTATTGTGCCAAGTTTCAAAGAGCTAGCACAAACCGTGTTTGATTTAGAGTTCCAACTACATGTATCTATATAGGAGAAAACAGAGTGAAACCTAAATATGAAAACGATTACTGCAAAGGAACGGTTTAACCTAGAAGAACGAAATTTGGTGAGCCAAGTGGGATTGGTGTACTGATCATTAAGTGGAAGTATCATCAAGACTGGGTGAAAAAATGTTTGCTGAGATTTCAGGAAACTCGCAGTTTTTTGGAAGCCTGGCAACGCCTTTCTATGAAAGGGATTATCGTCAGTCTCTGCTTGGGGCTACTTCAATAGCACACAAACCATAGTGATAGAACTTGGAACTACATTATTGTGCCAAGTTTCAAAGAGCTAGCACAAACCGTGTTTGATTTAGAGTTCCAACTATATGTATCCATATAGGAGAAAACAGAATGAAACCTAATCATGAAAACGGTTACTGCAACGGAACGTTTTAACCTAGAACAACGAAATTTGGTGAGCCAAGTGGGATTCGTGTACTGATCACTACCTGCAAGTATCATCAAGATAGGGTGAAAAAATGTTTGCTGAGATTTCAGGAAACTCGTAGTTTCTTGGAAGCTTGATAACCCCTTTCAATGAAAGGGATTCTCGTCAGTCTCTGCTTGGGGCTACTTCAAAAGCACACAAATCATAGCGACAGTACTTGGAACTACATTATTGTGCCAAGTTTCAAAGAGCTAGCACAAACCGTGTTTGATTTAGAGTTCCAACTACATGTATCCATATTGGAGAAAACAGAGTAAAACCTAAACATGAAAAGGGTTACTGCAAAGGAACGGTTTAACCTAGAAGAACGAAATTTCGTGAGCCAAGTGGGATTCATGTACTGATCACTACCTGCAAGTATCATCAAGATTGGGTGAAAAAATGTTTGCTGAGATTTCAGGAAACTCGCAGTTTTTTGGAAGCTTGGCAACCCCTTTCAATGAAAGGGATTCTCGTCAGTCTCTGCTTGGGGCTACTTCAATAGCACACAAACCATAGCGATAGAACTTGGAACTACATTATTGTGCCAAGTTTCAAAGAGCTAGCACAAACCGTGTTTGATTTAGAGTTCCAACTACACGTATCTATATAGGAGAAAACAGAGTGAAACCTAAACATGAAAACGGTTACTGCAAAGGAACGGTTTAACCTAGAAGAACGAAATTTGGTGAGCCAAGTGGGATTCGTGTACTGATCACTACCTGCAAGTATCATCAAGATTGGGTGAAAAAATGTTTGCTGAGATTTCAGGAAACTTGTAGTTTTTTGGAAGCTTGGCAACCCCTTTCAATGAAAGGGATTCTCGTCAGTCTCTGCTTGGGGCTACTTCAATAGCACACAAACCATAGCGATAGAACTTGGAACTACATTATTGTGCCAAGTTTCAAAGAGCTAGCACAAACCGTGCTTGATTTAGAGTTCCAACTACATGTATCCATATAGGAGAAAACAGAGTGAAACCTAAATATGAAAACGATTACTGCAAAGGAACGGTTTAACCTAGAAGAACGAAATTTGGTGAGCCAAGTGGGATTGGTGTACTGATCATTAAATGGAAGTATCATCAAGACTGGGTGAAAAAATGTTTGCTGAGATTTCAGGATACTCGCAGTTTTTTGGAAGCCTGGCAACCCCTTTCTATTAAAGGGATTCTCGTCAGTCTCTGCTTGGGGCTACTTCAATAGCACACAAACCATAGCGATAGAACTTGGAACTACATTATTGTGCCAAGTTTCAAAGTGCTAGCACAAACCGTGTTTGATTTAGAGTTCCAACTACATGTATCCATATAGGAGAAAACAGAGTGAAACCTAAACATGAAAACGGTTACTGCAAAGGAACGGTTGAACCTAGAAGAACGAAATTTGTTGAGCCAAGTGGGATTGGTGTACTGATCATTAAATAGAAGTATCATCATGATTGGGTGAAAAAATGTTTGCTGAGATTTCAGGAAACTCGTAGTTTTTTGGAAGCTTGGCAACCCCTTTCAATGAAAGGGATTCTCGTCAGTCTCTGCTTGGGGCTACTTCAATAGCACACAAACCATAGCGATAGAACTTGGCACTACATTATTGTGCCAAGTTTCAAAGAGCTAGCACAAACCGTGTTTGATTTAGAGTTCCAACTACATGTATCTATATAGGAGAAAACAGAGTGAAACCTAAATATGAAAATGATTACTGCAAAGGAACGGTTTAACCTAGAAGAACGAAATTTGGTGAGCCAAGTGGGATTGGTGTACTGATCATTAAGTGGAAGTATCATCAAGACTGGGTGAAAAAATGTTTGCTGAGATTTCAGGAAACTCGCAGTTTTTTGGAAGCCTGGCAACGCCTTTCTATGAAAGGGATTCTCGTCAGTCTCTGCTTGGGGCTACTTCAATAGCACACAAACCATAGCGATAGAACTTGGAACTACATTATTGTGCCAAGTTTCAAAGAGCTAGCACAAACCGTGTTTGATTTAGAGTTCCAAATACATGTATCCATATAGGAGAAAACAGAGTGAAACCTAATCATGAAAACGGTTACTGCAAAGGAACGTTTTAACCTAGAAGAACGAAATTTGGTGAGCCAAGTGGGATTGGTGTACTGATCATTAAATGGAAGTATCATCAAGATTGGGTGAAAAAATGTTTGCTGCGATTTCAGGAAACTCGCAGTTTTTTGGAAGCCTGGCAACGCCTTTCTATGAAAGGGATTCTCGTCAGTCTCTGCTTGGGGCTACTTCAATAGCACACAAACCATAGCGATAGAACTTGGAACTACATTATTGTGCCAAGTTTCAAAGAGCTAGCACAAACCGTGTTTGATTTAGAGTTCCAACTACACGTATCTATATAGGAGAAAACAGAGTGAAACCTAAACATGAAAACGGTTACTGCAAAGGAACGATTTAACCTAGAAGAACGAAATTTGGTGAGCCAAGTGGGATTCGTGTACTGATCACTACCTGCAAGTATCATCAAGATTGGGTGAAAAAATGTTTGCTGAGATTTCAGGAAAATCGTAGTTTCTTGGAAGCTTGATAACCCCTTTCAATGAAAGGGATTCTCGTCAGTCTCTGCTTGGGGCTACTTCAAAAGCACAGAAATCATAGCGACAGTCCTTGGAACTACATTATTGTGCCAAGTTTCAAATAGCTAGCACAAACCGTGTTTGATTTAGAGTTCCAACTACATGTATCCATATTGGAGAAAACAGAGTAAAACCTAAACATGAAAAGGGTTACTGCAAAGGAATGGTTTAACCTAGAAGAACGAAATTTAGTGAGCCAAGTGGGATTCATGTACTGATCACTACCTGCAAGTATCATCAAGATTGGGTGAAAAAATGTTTGCTGAGATTTCAGGAAACTCGCAGTTTTTTGGAAGCTTGGCAACCCCTTTCAATGAAAGGGATTCTCGTCAGTCTCTGCTTGGGGCTACTTCAATAGCACACAAACCATAGCGATAGAACTTGGAACTACATTATTGTGCCAAGTTTCAAAGAGCTAGCACAAACCGTGTTTGATTTAGAGTTCCAACTACATGTATCCATATAGGAGAAAACAGAGTGAAACCTAAACATGAAAACGGTTACTGCAAAGGAACGGTTTAACCTAGAAGAACGAAATTTGGTGAGCCAAGTGGGATTCGTGTACTGATCACTACCTGCAAGTATCATCAAGATTGGGTGAAAAAATGTTTGCTGAGATTTCAGGAAACTTGTAGTTTTTTGGAAGCTTGGCAACCCCTTTCAATGAAAGGGATTCTCGTCAGTCTCTGCTTGGGGCTACTTCAATAGCACACAAACCATAGCGATAGAACTTGGAACTACATTATTGTGCCAAGTTTCAAAGAGCTAGCACAAACCGTGCTTGATTTAGAGTTCCAACTACATGTATCCATATAGGAGAAAACAGAGTGAAACCTAATTATGAAAACGATTACTGCAAAGGAACGGTTTAACCTAGAAGAACGAAATTTGGTGAGCCAAGTGGGATTGGTGTACTGATCATTAAATGGAAGTATCATCAAGACTGGGTGAAAAAATATTTGCTGAGATTTCAGGATACTCGCAGTTTTTTGGAAGCCTGGCAACCCCTTTCTATGAAAGGGATTCTCGTCAGTCTCTGCTTGGGGCTACTTCAATAGCACACAAACCATAGCGATAGAACTTGGAACTACATTATTGTGCCAAGTTTCAAAGTGCTAGCACAAACCGTGTTTGATTTAGAGTTCCAACTACATGTATCCATATAGGAGAAAACAGAGTGAAACCTAAACATGAAAACGGTTACTGCAAAGGAACGGTTGAACCTAGAAGAACGAAATTTGTTGAGCCAAGTGGGATTGGTGTACTGATCATTAAATAGAAGTATCATCATGATTGGGTGAAAAAATGTTTGCTGAGATTTCAGGAAACTCGTAGTTTTTTGGAAGCTTGGCAACCCCTTTCAATGAAAGGGATTCTCGTCAGTCTCTGCTTGGGGCTACTTCAATAGCACACAAAACCATAGCGATAGAACTTGGCACTACATTATTGTGCCAAGTTTCAAAGAGCTAGCACAAACCGTGTTTGATTTAGAGTTCCAACTACATGTATCTATATAGGAGAAAACAGAGTGAAACCTAAATATGAAAATGATTACTGCAAAGGAACGGTTTAACCTAGAAGAACGAAATTTGGTGAGCCAAGTGGGATTGGTGTACTGATCATTAAGTGGAAGTATCATCAAGACTGGGTGAAAAAATATTTGCTGAGATTTCAGGAAACTTGTAGTTTTTTGGAAGCTTGGCAACCCCTTTCAATGAAAGGGATTCTCGTCAGTCTCTGCTTGGGGCTACTTCAATAGCACACAAACCATAGCGATAGAACTTGGAACTACATTATTGTGCCAAGTTTCAAAGTGCTAGCACAAACCGTGTTTGATTTAGAGTTCCAAATACATGTATCCATATAGGAGAAAACAGAGTGAAACCTAAACATGAAAACGGTTACTGCAAAGGAACGGTTTAACCTAGAAGAACGAAATTTGGTGAGCCAAGTGGGATTGGTGTACTGATCATTAAATAGAAGTATCATCATGATTGGGTGAAAAAATGTTTGCTGAGATTTCAGGAAACTCGCAGTTTTTTGGAAGCTTGGCAACCCCTTTCAATGAAAGGGATTCTCGTCAGTCTCTGCTTGGGGCTACTTCAATAGCACACAAACCATAGCGATAGAACTTGGAAATACATTATTGTGCCAAGTTTCAAAGTGCTAGCACAAACCGTGTTTGATTTAGAGTTCCAAATACATGTATCCATATAGGAGAAAACAGAGTGAAACCTAAACATGAAAACGGTTACTGCAAAGGAACGGTTTAACCTAGAAGAACGAAATTTGGTGAGCCAAGTGGGATTGGTGTACTGATCATTAAATAGAAGTATCATCATGATTGGGTGAAAAAATGTTTGCTGAGATTTCAGGAAACTCGCAGTTTTTTGGAAGCTTGGCAACCCCTTTCAATGAAAGGGATTCTCGTCAGTCTCTGCTTGGGGCTACTTCAATAGCACACAAACCATAGCGATAGAACTTGGAACTACATTATTGTGCCAAGTTTCAAAGAGCTAGCACAAACCGTGTTTGATTTAGAGTTCCAACTACATGTATCTATATAGGAGAAAACAGAGTGAAACCTAAATATGAAAACGATTACTGCAAAGGAACGGTTTAACCTAGAAGAACGAAATTTGGTGAGCCAAGTGGGATTGGTGTACTGATCATTAAGTGGAAGTATCATCAAGACTGGGTGAAAAAATGTTTGCTGAGATTTCAGGAAACTCGCAGTTTTTTGGAAGCCTGGCAACGCCTTTCTATGAAAGGGATTATCGTCAGTCTCTGCTTGGGGCTACTTCAATAGCACACAAACCATAGTGATAGAACTTGGAACTACATTATTGTGCCAAGTTTCAAAGAGCTAGCACAAACCGTGTTTGATTTAGAGTTCCAACTATATGTATCCATATAGGAGAAAACAGAATGAAACCTAATCATGAAAACGGTTACTGCAACGGAACGTTTTAACCTAGAACAACGAAATTTGGTGAGCCAAGTGGGATTCGTGTACTGATCACTACCTGCAAGTATCATCAAGATAGGGTGAAAAAATGTTTGCTGAGATTTCAGGAAACTCGTAGTTTCTTGGAAGCTTGATAACCCCTTTCAATGAAAGGGATTCTCGTCAGTCTCTGCTTGGGGCTACTTCAAAAGCACACAAATCATAGCGACAGTACTTGGAACTACATTATTGTGCCAAGTTTCAAAGAGCTAGCACAAACCGTGTTTGATTTAGAGTTCCAACTACATGTATCCATATTGGAGAAAACAGAGTAAAACCTAAACATGAAAAGGGTTACTGCAAAGGAACGGTTTAACCTAGAAGAACGAAATTTCGTGAGCCAAGTGGGATTCATGTACTGATCACTACCTGCAAGTATCATCAAGATTGGGTGAAAAAATGTTTGCTGAGATTTCAGGAAACTCGCAGTTTTTTGGAAGCTTGGCAACCCCTTTCAATGAAAGGGATTCTCGTCAGTCTCTGCTTGGGGCTACTTCAATAGCACACAAACCATAGCGATAGAACTTGGAACTACATTATTGTGCCAAGTTTCAAAGAGCTAGCACAAACCGTGTTTGATTTAGAGTTCCAACTACACGTATCTATATAGGAGAAAACAGAGTGAAACCTAAACATGAAAACGGTTACTGCAAAGGAACGGTTTAACCTAGAAGAACGAAATTTGGTGAGCCAAGTGGGATTCGTGTACTGATCACTACCTGCAAGTATCATCAAGATTGGGTGAAAAAATGTTTGCTGAGATTTCAGGAAACTTGTAGTTTTTTGGAAGCTTGGCAACCCCTTTCAATGAAAGGGATTCTCGTCAGTCTCTGCTTGGGGCTACTTCAATAGCACACAAACCATAGCGATAGAACTTGGAACTACATTATTGTGCCAAGTTTCAAAGAGCTAGCACAAACCGTGCTTGATTTAGAGTTCCAACTACATGTATCCATATAGGAGAAAACAGAGTGAAACCTAAATATGAAAACGATTACTGCAAAGGAACGGTTTAACCTAGAAGAACGAAATTTGGTGAGCCAAGTGGGATTGGTGTACTGATCATTAAATGGAAGTATCATCAAGACTGGGTGAAAAAATGTTTGCTGAGATTTCAGGATACTCGCAGTTTTTTGGAAGCCTGGCAACCCCTTTCTATTAAAGGGATTCTCGTCAGTCTCTGCTTGGGGGCTACTTCAATAGCACACAAACCATAGCGATAGAACTTGGAACTACATTATTGTGCCAAGTTTCAAAGTGCTAGCACAAACCGTGTTTGATTTAGAGTTCCAACTACATGTATCCATATAGGAGAAAACAGAGTGAAACCTAAACATGAAAACGGTTACTGCAAAGGAACGGTTGAACCTAGAAGAACGAAATTTGTTGAGCCAAGTGGGATTGGTGTACTGATCATTAAATAGAAGTATCATCATGATTGGGTGAAAAAATGTTTGCTGAGATTTCAGGAAACTCGTAGTTTTTTGGAAGCTTGGCAACCCCTTTCAATGAAAGGGATTCTCGTCAGTCTCTGCTTGGGGCTACTTCAATAGCACACAAACCATAGCGATAGAACTTGGCACTACATTATTGTGCCAAGTTTCAAAGAGCTAGCACAACCGTGTTTGATTTAGAGTTCCAACTACATGTATCTATATAGGAGAAAACAGAGTGAAACCTAAATATGAAAATGATTACTGCAAAGGAACGGTTTAACCTAGAAGAACGAAATTTGGTGAGCCAAGTGGGATTGGTGTACTGATCATTAAGTGGAAGTATCATCAAGACTGGGTGAAAAAATGTTTGCTGAGATTTCAGGAAACTCGCAGTTTTTTGGAAGCCTGGCAACGCCTTTCTATGAAAGGGATTCTCGTCAGTCTCTGCTTGGGGCTACTTCAATAGCACACAAACCATAGCGATAGAACTTGGAACTACATTATTGTGCCAAGTTTCAAAGAGCTAGCACAAACCGTGTTTGATTTAGAGTTCCAAATACATGTATCCATATAGGAGAAAACAGAGTGAAACCTAATCATGAAAACGGTTACTGCAAAGGAACGTTTTAACCTAGAAGAACGAAATTTGGTGAGCCAAGTGGGATTGGTGTACTGATCATTAAATGGAAGTATCATCAAGATTGGGTGAAAAAATGTTTGCTGCGATTTCAGGAAACTCGCAGTTTTTTGGAAGCCTGGCAACGCCTTTCTATGAAAGGGATTCTCGTCAGTCTCTGCTTGGGGCTACTTCAATAGCACACAAACCATAGCGATAGAACTTGGAACTACATTATTGTGCCAAGTTTCAAAGAGCTAGCACAAACCGTGTTTGATTTAGAGTTCCAACTACACGTATCTATATAGGAGAAAACAGAGTGAAACCTAAACATGAAAACGGTTACTGCAAAGGAACGATTTAACCTAGAAGAACGAAATTTGGTGAGCCAAGTGGGATTCGTGTACTGATCACTACCTGCAAGTATCATCAAGATTGGGTGAAAAAATGTTTGCTGAGATTTCAGGAAAATCGTAGTTTCTTGGAAGCTTGATAACCCCTTTCAATGAAAGGGATTCTCGTCAGTCTCTGCTTGGGGCTACTTCAAAAGCACAGAAATCATAGCGACAGTCCTTGGAACTACATTATTGTGCCAAGTTTCAAATAGCTAGCACAAACCGTGTTTGATTTAGAGTTCCAACTACATGTATCCATATTGGAGAAAACAGAGTAAAACCTAAACATGAAAAGGGTTACTGCAAAGGAATGGTTTAACCTAGAAGAACGAAATTTAGTGAGCCAAGTGGGATTCATGTACTGATCACTACCTGCAAGTATCATCAAGATTGGGTGAAAAAATGTTTGCTGAGATTTCAGGAAACTCGCAGTTTTTTGGAAGCTTGGCAACCCCTTTCAATGAAAGGGATTCTCGTCAGTCTCTGCTTGGGGCTACTTCAATAGCACACAAACCATAGCGATAGAACTTGGAACTACATTATTGTGCCAAGTTTCAAAGAGCTAGCACAAACCGTGTTTGATTTAGAGTTCCAACTACATGTATCCATATAGGAGAAAACAGAGTGAAACCTAAACATGAAAACGGTTACTGCAAAGGAACGGTTTAACCTAGAAGAACGAAATTTGGTGAGCCAAGTGGGATTCGTGTACTGATCACTACCTGCAAGTATCATCAAGATTGGGTGAAAAAATGTTTGCTGAGATTTCAGGAAACTTGTAGTTTTTTGGAAGCTTGGCAACCCCTTTCAATGAAAGGGATTCTCGTCAGTCTCTGCTTGGGGCTACTTCAATAGCACACAAACCATAGCGATAGAACTTGGAACTACATTATTGTGCCAAGTTTCAAAGAGCTAGCACAAACCGTGCTTGATTTAGAGTTCCAACTACATGTATCCATATAGGAGAAAACAGAGTGAAACCTAATTATGAAAACGATTACTGCAAAGGAACGGTTTAACCTAGAAGAACGAAATTTGGTGAGCCAAGTGGGATTGGTGTACTGATCATTAAATGGAAGTATCATCAAGACTGGGTGAAAAAATATTTGCTGAGATTTCAGGATACTCGCAGTTTTTTGGAAGCCTGGCAACCCCTTTCTATGAAAGGGATTCTCGTCAGTCTCTGCTTGGGGCTACTTCAATAGCACACAAACCATAGCGATAGAACTTGGAACTACATTATTGTGCCAAGTTTCAAAGTGCTAGCACAAACCGTGTTTGATTTAGAGTTCCAACTACATGTATCCATATAGGAGAAAACAGAGTGAAACCTAAACATGAAAACGGTTACTGCAAAGGAACGGTTGAACCTAGAAGAACGAAATTTGTTGAGCCAAGTGGGATTGGTGTACTGATCATTAAATAGAAGTATCATCATGATTGGGTGAAAAAATGTTTGCTGAGATTTCAGGAAACTCGTAGTTTTTTGGAAGCTTGGCAACCCCTTTCAATGAAAGGGATTCTCGTCAGTCTCTGCTTGGGGCTACTTCAATAGCACACAAACCATAGCGATAGAACTTGGCACTACATTATTGTGCCAAGTTTCAAAGAGCTAGCACAAACCGTGTTTGATTTAGAGTTCCAACTACATGTATCTATATAGGAGAAAACAGAGTGAAACCTAAATATGAAAATGATTACTGCAAAGGAACGGTTTAACCTAGAAGAACGAAATTTGGTGAGCCAAGTGGGATTGGTGTACTGATCATTAAGTGGAAGTATCATCAAGACTGGGTGAAAAAATATTTGCTGAGATTTCAGGAAACTTGTAGTTTTTTGGAAGCTTGGCAACCCCTTTCAATGAAAGGGATTCTCGTCAGTCTCTGCTTGGGGCTACTTCAATAGCACACAAACCATAGCGATAGAACTTGGAACTACATTATTGTGCCAAGTTTCAAAGAGCTAGCACAAACCGTGCTTGATTTAGAGTTCCAACTACATGTATCCATATAGGAGAAAACAGAGTGAAACCTAAATATGAAAACGATTACTGCAAAGGAACGGTTTAACCTAGAAGAACGAAATTTGGTGAGCCAAGTGGGATTGGTGTACTGATCATTAAATGGAAGTATCATCAAGAGTGGGTGAAAAAATGTTTGCTGAGATTTCAGGAAACTTGTAGTTTTTTGGAAGCTTGGCAACCCCTTTCAATGAAAGGGATTCTCCTCAGTCTCTGCTTGGGACTACTTCAATAGCACACAAACCATAGCGATAGAACTTGGAACTACATTATTGTGCCAAGTTTCAAAGAGCTAGCACAAACCGTGCTTGATTTAGAGTTCCAACTACATGTATCCATAGGAGAAAACAGAGTGAAACCTAAATATGAAAACGATTACTGCAAAGGAACGGTTTAACCTAGAAGAACGAAATTTGGTGAGCCAAGTGGGATTGGTGTACTGATCATTAAATAGAAGTATCATCATGATTGGGTGAAAAAATGTTTGCTGAGATTTCAGGAAACTCGCAGTTTTTTGGAAGCTTGGCAACCCCTTTCAATGAAAGGGATTCTCGTCAGTCTCTGCTTGGGGCTACTTCAATAGCACACAAACCATAGCGATAGAACTTGGAACTACATTATTGTGCCAAGTTTCAAAGAGCTAGCACAAACCGTGTTTGATTTAGAGTTCCAACTACATGTATCTATATAGGAGAAAACAGAGTGAAACCTAAATATGAAAACGATTACTGCAAAGGAACGGTTTAACCTAGAAGAACGAAATTTGGTGAGCCAAGTGGGATTGGTGTACTGATCATTAAGTGGAAGTATCATCAAGACTGGGTGAAAAAATGTTTGCTGAGATTTCAGGAAACTCGCAGTTTTTTGGAAGCCTGGCAACGCCTTTCTATGAAAGGGATTATCGTCAGTCTCTGCTTGGGGCTACTTCAATAGCACACAAACCATAGCGATAGAACTTGGAACTACATTATTGTGCCAAGTTTCAAAGAGCTAGCACAAACCGTGTTTGATTTAGAGTTCCAACTATATGTATCCATATAGGAGAAAACAGAATGAAACCTAATCATGAAAACGGTTACTGCAACGGAACGTTTTAACCTAGAACAACGAAATTTGGTGAGCCAAGTGGGATTCGTGTACTGATCACTACCTGCAAGTATCATCAAGATAGGGTGAAAAAATGTTTGCTGAGATTTCAGGAAACTCGTAGTTTCTTGGAAGCTTGATAACCCCTTTCAATGAAAGGGATTCTCGTCAGTCTCTGCTTGGGGCTACTTCAAAAGCACACAAATCATAGCGACAGTACTTGGAACTACATTATTGTGCCAAGTTTCAAAGAGCTAGCACAAACCGTGTTTGATTTAGAGTTCCAACTACATGTATCCATATTGGAGAAAACAGAGTAAAACCCTAAACATGAAAAGGGTTACTGCAAAGGAATGGTTTAACCTAGAAGAACGAAATTTAGTGAGCCAAGTGGGATTCATGTACTGATCACTACCTGCAAGTATCATCAAGATTGGGTGAAAAAATGTTTGCTGAGATTTCAGGAAACTCGCAGTTTTTTGGAAGCTTGGCAACCCCTTTCAATGAAAGGGATTCTCGTCAGTCTCTGCTTGGGGCTACTTCA
Source organism: Urocitellus parryii (assembly GCF_045843805.1). Classification (NCBI taxonomy): domain Eukaryota; kingdom Metazoa; phylum Chordata; class Mammalia; order Rodentia; family Sciuridae; genus Urocitellus; species Urocitellus parryii. Next base: position 169,646 of record NW_027553423.1, read on the forward strand.
ATAGCACACAAACCATAGCGATAGAACTTGGAACTACATTATTGTGCCAAGTTTCAAAGAGCTAGCACAAACCGTGTTTGATTTAGAGTTCCAACTACATGTATCCATATAGGAGAAAACAGAGTGAAACCTAAACATGAAAACGGTTACTGCAAAGGAACGGTTTAACCTAGAAGAACGAAATTTGGTGAGCCAAGTGGGATTCGTGTACTGATCACTACCTGCAAGTATCATCAAGATTGGGTGAAAAAATGTTTGCTGAGATTTCAGGAAACTTGTAGTTTTTTGGAAGCTTGGCAACCCCTTTCAATGAAAGGGATTCTCGTCAGTCTCTGCTTGGGGCTACTTCAATAGCACACAAACCATAGCGATAGAACTTGGAACTACATTATTGTGCCAAGTTTCAAAGAGCTAGCACAAACCGTGCTTGATTTAGAGTTCCAACTACATGTATCCATATAGGAGAAAACAGAGTGAAACCTAATTATGAAAACGATTACTGCAAAGGAACGGTTTAACCTAGAAGAACGAAATTTGGTGAGCCAAGTGGGATTGGTGTACTGATCATTAAATGGAAGTATCATCAAGACTGGGTGAAAAAATATTTGCTGAGATTTCAGGATACTCGCAGTTTTTTGGAAGCCTGGCAACCCCTTTCTATGAAAGGGATTCTCGTCAGTCTCTGCTTGGGGCTACTTCAATAGCACACAAACCATAGCGATAGAACTTGGAACTACATTATTGTGCCAAGTTTCAAAGTGCTAGCACAAACCGTGTTTGATTTAGAGTTCCAACTACATGTATCCATATAGGAGAAAACAGAGTGAAACCTAAACATGAAAACGGTTACTGCAAAGGAACGGTTGAACCTAGAAGAACGAAATTTGTTGAGCCAAGTGGGATTGGTGTACTGATCATTAAATAGAAGTATCATCATGATTGGGTGAAAAAATGTTTGCTGAGATTTCAGGAAACTCGTAGTTTTTTGGAAGCTTGGCAACCCCTTTCAATGAAAGGGATTCTCGTCAGTCTCTGCTTGGGGCTACTTCAATAGCACACAAACCATAGCGATAGAACTTGGCACTACATTATTGTGCCAAGTTTCAAAGAGCTAGCACAAACCGTGTTTGATTTAGAGTTCCAACTACATGTATCTATATAGGAGAAAACAGAGTGAAACCTAAATATGAAAATGATTTCTGCAAAGGAACGGTTTAACCTAGAAGAACGAAATTTGGTGAGCCAAGTGGGATTGGTGTACTGATCATTAAGTGGAAGTATCATCAAGACTGGGTGAAAAAATGTTTGCTGAGATTTCAGGAAACTCGCAGTTTTTTGGAAGCCTGGCAACGCCTTTCTATGAAAGGGATTCTCGTCAGTCTCTGCTTGGGGCTACTTCAATAGCACACAAACCATAGCGATAGAACTTGGAACTACATTATTGTGCCAAGTTTCAAAGAGCTAGCACAAACCGTGTTTGATTTAGAGTTCCAACTACATGTATCCATATAGGAGAAAACAGAATGAAACCTAATCATGAAAACGGTTACTGCAAAGGAACGTTTTAACCTAGAACAACGAAATTTGGTGAGCCAAGTGGGATTCGTGTACTGATCACTACCTGCAAGTATCATCAAGATAGGGTGAAAAAATATTTGCTGAGATTTCAGGAAACTCGTAGTTTCTTGGAAGCTTGATAACCCCTTTCAATGAAAGGGATTCTCGTCAGTCTCTGCTTGGGGCTACTTCAAAAGCACACAAATCATAGCGACAGTACTTGGAACTACATTATTGTGCCAAGTTTCAAAGAGCTAGCACAAACCGTGTTTGATTTAGAGTTCCAAATACATGTATCCATATTGGAGAAAACAGAGTAAAACCTAAACATGAAAAGGGTTACTGCAAAGGAACGGTTTAACCTAGAAGAACGAAATTTCGTGAGCCAAGTGAGATTCATGTACTGATCACTACCTGCAAGTATCATCAAGATTGGGTGAAAAAATGTTTGCTGAGATTTCAGGAAACTCGCAGTTTTTTGGAAGCTTGGCAACCCCTTTCAATGAAAGGGATTCTCGTCAGTCTCTGCTTGGGGCTACTTCAATAGCACACAAACCATAGCGATAGAACTTGGAACTACATTATTGTGCCAAGTTTCAAAGAGCTAGCACAAACCGTGTTTGATTTAGAGTTCCAACTACACGTATCTATATAGGAGAAAACAGAGTGAAACCTAAACATGAAAACGGTTACTGCAAAGGAACGGTTTAACCTAGAAGAACGAAATTTGGTGAGCCAAGTGGGATTCGTGTACTGATCACTACCTGCAAGTATCATGAAGATTGGGTGAAAAAATGTTTGCTGAGATTTCAGGAAAACTTGTAGTTTTTTGGAAGCTTGGCAACCCCTTTCAATGAAAGGGATTCTCGTCAGTCTCTGCTTGGGGCTACTTCAATAGCACACAAACCATAGCGATAGAACTTGGAACTACATTATTGTGCCAAGTTTCAAAGAGCTAGCACAAACCGTGCTTGATTTAGAGTTCCAACTACATGTATCCATATAGGAGAAAACAGAGTGAAACCTAAATATGAAAACGATTACTGCAAAGGAACGGTTTAACCTAGAAGAACGAAATTTGGTGAGCCAAGTGGGATTGGTGTACTGATCATTAAATGGAAGTATCATCAAGACTGGGTGAAAAAATGTTTGCTGAGATTTCAGGAAACTCGCAGTTTTTTGGAAGCCTGGCAACGCCTTTCTATGAAAGGGATTCTCGTCAGTCTCTGCTTGGGGCTATTTCAATAGCACACAAACCATAGTGATAGAACTTGGAACTACATTATTGTGCCAAGTTTCAAAGAGCTAGCACAAACCGTGTTTGATTTAGAGTTCCAACTACATGTATCCATATTGGAGAAAACAGAGTGAAACCTAAACATGAAAACGGTTACTGCAAAGGAACGGTTTAACCTAGAAGAACGAAATTTGGTGAGCCAAGTGGGATTGGTGTACTGATCATTAAATAGAAGTATCATCAAGATTGGGTGAAAAAATATTTGCTGAGATTTCAGGAAACTCGCAGTTTTTTGGAAGCTTGGCAACCCCTTTCAATGAAAGGGATTCTCGTCAGTCTCTGCTTGGGGCTACTTCAACAGCACACAAACCATAGCGATAGAACTTGGAACTACATTATTGTGCCAAGTTTCAAAGAGCTAGCACAAACCGTG